>NC_056737.1:1185102607-1185112607 GCF_019279795.1 Protopterus annectens
GGTAGGCATGTGTACCCAAACGGGAGGAGAAGTAGTGCATAAGGGGTGTTAATGTGCATAAGGGGGTGTTAATGTGCATAAGGGGTGTTAATGTGCATAAGGGGGTGTTAATGTGCATAAGGGGTGTTAATGTGCATAAGGGGGTGTTAATGTGCATAAGGGGTGTTAATGTGCATAAGGGGTGTTAATGTGCATAAGGGGGTGTTAATGTGCATAAGGGGGTGTTAATGTGCATAAGGGGTGTTAATGTGCATAAGGGGGTGTTAATGTGCATAAGGGGTGTTAATGTGCATAAGTGGTGTTAATGTCCATAAGGGGTGTTAATGTGCATAAGGGGGTGTTAATGTGCATAAGGGGTGTTAATGTGCATAAGGGGTGTTAATGTGCATAAGGGGTGTTAATGTGCATAAGGGGGTGTTAATGTGCATAAGGGGTGTTCATTTGCATGTGGTACAGGATAAGAAATGTGTAGTATAGATTGGGGAGGATGATGGAGAAATAAAAGGACAATGACATGCTGGCCAGGAAGCTGCAAGGTGACCTAGGGTACCTGCGGTGAGTAGTATATTCATGTGGAACAAAAGGGGACTGGAAAGTGTCCCAATCAACTCCTATCACAGGTGTAAAAGTGAAAACTGCCAGTTCCAAGTGTTTAACAAATAAATTGGGATTCAACAAAAAACTGCAAATTTCAAAGTCACTCTTAAAATGTTAGTTTAATTTAATTTAATTTATTAATACTTTGCGGGCTGGGTTATTCCCACTAGATCAGCAGTTTCTTTTCGGGGGAGAACAAAGGAGGTATTTATACTCACTAATCAAAATTTGCCAAGGGCACCAAGATAATATCCCTACTCTTTTTTTGATTGCTACCAGTGAATCTTTTACATTAACCTTGGCTCCCACTAACTCAGGCAGATGGGACCTTGGTGTAATGTCTCATTTGAAGGACAAATAACGTATTTTTTTGCATGAGAGCTTTGCCTTTTGCCCCCACCAGTAGAAGGCTATGCCCCCATGAAATCCTGATACTTATTTACAGTAACTCTGGAATGTCTGCACCTCAAAGTAAAGGGAGTACTCTAACATACTGCTACGGGTGGCTTTTGGTATACCTGCATGTCAGTCATGTGTGTAACTTGGTGTTCTGTCAACTACTATTATGGGCCTTACAATTATAACAGGCACCCTGACATACAGACAGATAAGAGAAGTTGTTTTTTTTTCTGACGCAAAAATTGAACAAATTATAAAGCTCTGAACCTTGAAGGGAAATAGTGACTAAGTATTAATCACCATCATCATCATCATCATCATCACTTCCCCTTTTTCCCATTTTTCCTTACGGTGTTTGGAGTACTGTGTCATCTGCTACCATCTCTCAGAATTCATGGTGTTAGAGTACCGTGTCATCTGCTACCATCTCTCAGAATTCATGGTGTTGGAGTACCGTGTCATCTGGTACCATCTCTCAGAATTCATGGTGTTGAAGTACCGTGTCATCTGGTACCACCTCTCAGAATTCATGGTGTTGGAGTACCATATCATCTGGTGCCATCTCTCAGAATTCATGGTGTTGGAGTACCGTGTCATCTGGTACCATCTCTCAGAATTCATGGTGTTGGAGTACCGTGTCATCTGGTACCAACTCTCAGAATTCATGGTGTTGGAGTACCGTGTCATCTGGTACCATCTCTCAGAATTCATGGTATTGGAGTACCATGTCATCTGCTACCATCTCTCACAATTCATGGTGTTGAAGTACCGTGTCATCTGGTACCATCTCTCAGAATTCATGGTGTTGAAGTACCATGTCATCTGGTACCAACTCTCAGAATTCATGGTGTTGGAGTACCGTGTCATCTGGTACCACCTCTCAGAATTCATGGTGTTGGAGTACCGTGTCATCTGGTACCATCTCTTAGAATTCATGGTGTTGGAGTACTGTGTCATCTGGTACCATCTCTCAGAATTCATGGTGTTGAAGTACCATGTCATCTGGTACCAACTCTCAGAATTCATGGTGTTAGAGTACCGTGTCATCTGGTACCATCTCTCAGAATTCATGGTGTTGGAGTACCGTGTCATCTGGTACCACCTCTCAGAATTCATGGTGTTGGAGTACCGTGTCATCTGGTACCATCTCTCAGAATTCATGGTGTTGAAGTACCATGTCATCTGGTACCAACTCTCAGAATTCATGGTGTTAGAGTACCGTGTCATCTGGTACCACCTCTCAGAATTCATGGTGTTGGAGTACCGTGTCATCTGGTACCATCTCTCAGAATTCATGGTGTTGAAGTACCATGTCATCTGGTACCAACTCTCAGAATTCATGGTGTTAGAGTACCGTGTCATCTGGTACCATCTCTCAGAATTCATGGTGTTGGAGTACCGTGTCATCTGGTACCATCTCTCAGAATTCATGGTGTTGGAGTACCGTGTCATCTGGTACCATCTCTCAGAATTCATGGTGTTGGAGTACCGTGTCATCTGGTACCATCTCTCAGAATTCATGGTGTTGGAGTACCGTGTTTCTGTACCAAACAGTAGTACTGGTCACACCACTGTTTTTTACATCTTACTTTACAGTTTCTTTAGCATTGTATTGCAATACACTACCCTTGACTCTCTGTGCCATTTTGCTGCACCACTCTATTTCTATATTTGACCTCCTTATTCAAGTTTCACTTCTCCTCACCCACCACTCAAAGATACTGTTCCACGATTCTCCAATTTATTTCAGTTTTCAACTTCTGATTTCTCTCATTTGCTGTCATTGCATCTGTCTTCTCTGTACTTGGTTTCAGTATATGTGCCTTGAGATTTCCACTCCATTCCACTACCCTTTGCTGAAGGTCTTGCTCACAGTCTGCCTGTAATGCCACATCATCAGCATACAGCTTCTTTATTTATCTGTCCTGTCGGACCTGTTTGCTAATGTAGTCCATCACTAGAAAAAAAAAGCAGGAGCTGCTCCAGTGACATAGAGAGATAATGCCCTGACTACAGTCCAGGTCAGCCCACATGAGTCTGGCGACTGAGAGACTGGACAGGCGAGGAATGGGTGCATCCATCATTAGGGAGAGTGGCTACATGGATACTTCTCACATTCACCCTTGGTGAAAGCTGTAGATGGACGATTTGGGAGGAAGTCCTAAATAAGGAATGAGGGTAGTGGGCTTGGCTGGATTACTATGAAGATGGAGTAATACACTGCATGCCCACATTTCACCACTGCCTTTTAAACATTACCACATTTGCTGTGGAGGGGGTGTGAAATGGGTGGAATAAAAAGGGAAATATCTTCTAGTGGAAAGAGTAGCAGCAAGACCTCCCCACACACCTTAGGTTCCACAACCAGATCCTGCTTAAGGGAGTAGCAGCAAGACCTCCCCAGACACCTTAGGTTCCACAACCAGATCCTGCTTAAGGGAGTAGCAGCAAGACCTCCCCACACACCTTAGGTTCTACAACCAGATCCTGCTTAAGGGAGTAGCAGCAAGACCTCCCCAGACACCTTAGTTCCACAACCACATCCTGCTTAAGGGAGTAGCTGCAGACGTTTAGGAGTTGGTAAACCTAGCATGGATAAGCCACAGGGGTATCAGGCAGTAGGATGATGCAGGAAAGCAAGAAAAATCCCCCACCCCCCAAAAAAATAGTCAGAAAATAACTAGGCTCAGAACTGAAACCTGAAACACACCTCCCACTAGGGACACTCTATGAGCCTGAACACTCTTTGCACTTATGTCATTGGGTCCTTATACATAACCTGCACTAATTCTACCAATGTTTCCAGGACTTCAAAGCATTGCAAGACTGTCCAAATCAACTTTTCATATGCTTTCTCCAAGTCATGGAATGCCCGGTGGGACTCTTTCCTCATCTCTAGCTTCTTCTCAACTATCTGTCTCACTGCAAACATCAGAATGGTTGTGCAGCATCCTGATATGAATCTAAATTGCTCATCCCCATTTTACTTTCTACTTCTCTGCATACTTGTTTATCTATAGAACCTTCATACAATGTGACAAGAGTTTGATGCCTCTGTACTCTTGCGAATGTAGCCTATGTTCTTGTACATTGGCACTAGAATGCTTATTTTACAGTAACATGTGGTATGCCTTTCTTTCTATATAGGTTCATAGGTTGGTACTAGACTATCGGCCCTAGGGCCTATACAAGCCTAGCCATAACAATTCCCTGGATATTTCTTCCCACACAATTTACTTCCCTGGTCCCCTGTCTAGCAGGGCGACTGACGTGATCCCTGGGGTGAATTTCCTTTCTCCCATCCAATCGTCAAGGTTCCTTTTGAAGAAGGCCAAGGAGGCACTCTGCTTCACATGTATGGGCAGTATATTCCAGAGTCTGGGGAGTCTCTGGGGCAGGAACCTATCCCTCCAGCATGTTTTGTTTATTGTGATGACAATGTTTAGATCCCTGGAGCATGTGGCTCTGAGGGATTGAGATTTCTTTAAGTGTAGCATGTCCAACAGCTCTGGGTTTGACATGGCCTTGTATGTTAAGCAGAGATCACCTCTGAGTAGACAATATGCGACAGAGTACAGCTGGAGTTTTTTAAGATGGTCAGCATAGAGCATCTGCTTTAAGCCTGTGATTCTTTTAGTGAGGTATTTCTGCTGCCTTTCCAGTTGTTGCAGATGTCTTGAGAGGTACATACCAAATGGGGCATTGTATTCTATAATGGGTCTAATGAGGGATGATTACAGTGAGACAATGACCTCCTTTTTTTCTGGATGAAAAGCCCTTAGTGATGCGGTGTGCCACATAGAAGGATTTCCTGACTGTTGTGGTGATGTGGTTATTGAAGGTGAGACCACTGTCCACCTGTGTCCCTAAGTCTCTTATCACACTTTTGGTGTTTAGTGTACTGCCACTTATGTGGTAATTCATGGGTGCATGTTTTTTTCCCAAAGGGGATAACTATACATTTCTTGGCACTGAGCTTGAGCCTATGGCTCTGGCACCAAGCATCTGTTTTTGTAAGGCCCTTTTATGGAGTATCCACATCATTTGGGGATTCAATAATGGCTCCCAGTTTGCAGTCATCTGCAAACTTAGCTAGCCAGAGTCCCTTAGAGTTTGCCTGTACTTCAGAGAAGTAGATGCCAAACAAGAGCAGTCCTAGGACTGAACCCTGAGGTACTCCACTTGTCATTTGTCTGGAGCTGGATTTGGAGTCAGATACTTTTACAGTGTGGGTTCTGTCAGTAAGCTAGTTGGCAACCCATTGAGTGATGCAGGGATTAATGCCCAGCTTAGTAAGTTTATCTATGATTCCAGAGTGCAGGATTGTAGCAAAGGCCTTGGTAGGGTCCAGATAGGCTGTGTGAACTGCCTTAACCTCATCCACGGCTTTGGAGACTGATTCAAAGAAGTCAATCAGGTTCAGGAGACAGAATCGGTTCTCCACGAACCCAAACTGGGTGAGGTCTAGTGTTTGAAGGTTGCCAATATCTTTTTTTTATAAGTTCCATGATAATACGTTCCATGGCCTTGCATATTGCTATGATTAGCCTCAGGATCCATTTCCTCCTAACTCACTCAGCATCTTGATCATATTTGTTGTAATCTCATCTAAGCCAGCTACTTTCTCAAACTTTATTTTCCTTAGTGCTGTTCTTACTTCTTCTTGGGGGGGGATCCTCCTTTTCTTTGATCTTAGGCTGTGTCTGAGGCACCATAGCATCTGTATGGTTTTCTTCATTCAAAAAATTGTGGGTAGTATGATGCCTGTGCCCTGGCCCAGCAATCAAGGAGCCTCAATCCTCACCACCAACACCAGTGAGGGGCATCTCATATGGGAGAAAGGATAACAAATACACACAGTAAAGTGCAATTTCCCTTAAGTGCACACAGATATCACAATCAGTCTGGGGCTGGTTGCTTCCTTGCTCTCCAGGTCCCCAATAAGACTCCCCACTGGCACAGCTATAGGGTCCAGATCTCAGCCTAGCTGGGCAAGCTAAAACCTCTAGCACCCTCTCTGTCCAATCAGTGCTTCGTGTCCCTGCCCAAGTAGCTGACACACACACACTTTGAGATAAGAGTTCACATGACTTCACAGACACTCCTGGGGAAGGCTGGCACAGGTTCTCCAGCGGTACCCCTTTTACCCAGACTATACGGTAGTACCACTTGCCACCACCCAGCTAATATTTATCAGCTACTCTCAGGCCCTTAAAGGGGTGTCCAATTATTACTGTGCAATATTATTATCCAATAGTAAGTGTGACCCAGGGCTAAAGCTATTAGAGGGGCCTGGTACAGTTTTACCAAAGACATGCAATGTACTCTGGAGCTTCAATTATTTCTACATAAAACAGCCATAGTTGAAAGTGTTTAAAAATATTTAATAATAAATAATAAAGACACAAGACAATACTACTACAATACAATGTTACTCAAGAGTTCAGATATCACAGATAAATACTTAAATCAATACAGTAGAAAAGGGCTGATATGAATACAGAAAAACACTTAGTCTAAACTTTCTCATTCCTAACTATTTCTCAAAGAAAGTACAATTCTAAAATAGCTTACAAATATAGAGCATAGGCAGTGCTGAGTTGGATGTCCAAGATCAAAATGCTTAATAATCTCTGGTTCTCAGTGTAGTTCTGCTAAACATTACATCATCTTTTACACTTTCCTGAAGTCCCCAGGCTACACATTAACTGCATTTATGTTCTTAACATCTCCCTTTTATCTTGCAGCTGGTCAGGAACAGAGAAATAAAATACATTTGCATGTTTAAGTCTATCAATTTAACTCTTGGTTAAAACAATAGAAAGAATTTCTTCATCTAGACTTGAAAGGGTCACCACATGCTTTTACTGGGTCAGTAGAGAGCACTGTTGCCACATTTTTGTAACAGCATTTCTTTACATTTAAGACAACAACCCTGTAGTTTACATTCATGTTTACAAATGATAGAAGTATCTGCACAATTCTATCTTGCTAGGCTGGCAGCCTTTACCCTTCTCTACCAGTCTTCACATCCTCCCCCGGAGAACTCAAGCTAGCTTTTCAAGACCCTTGAGAAACACCGCTTGAGAGGGTCAGGTCTATTTGAGTATACCTACCCTATTCCCTGTCTTGAGAGTCCATCTGAATTGGCATTGCTACTCCCACTGCGGTGCTGCACTGACATATCTTATGCTTGCAACCCTAGGCTCCATCTTAGCAACTTGGCATTTTCCTGGCTGGCTCTGTTTAACCATTCTAGAGGGTTGTGATCTGTTATAACAGTGAATTTCCTTCCATGTCGATAAGGCTGATGTTTCTGCAATGCTCACACTATGGCCAGACATTCCTTTTCTACAGCTGCATAGCATTCCTCCCTGGGTTGGGAGCCTATGACTGAGATAAACCACTGGGTGCTCTTTGCCCTTTGAAGAAATCTGGCTAAGTACAGCCCCCACCCTATGGTTTGAAAAATCCACCTGCACAACAATTTTTTTGCTGTAATCTGGACTGGCTAACACAAGGGGTCCTCCCAAAGCTTCTTTAAGCTTCTGGAATGCCTGCTCACATGCTGGGGTCCACACTACCTTATCTGCTTGGCATTATAACTGAGGACGGACTTCCTGTAGTACCCTGCTGTCCTTAAAAATGCCCTCACCTGCTTTTTAGTAACAGGTGCAGGCCATGCCTGAATAGCTTCCACTTTTACAGGTTCTGGCCTTATCTTACCACTCCCCCCTCTATGTCCTAGGTAGGAGACCTCTGTCATACCCACCTGACATTTGCATGGTTTAATGGTCAACCCTGCCCTCTGTAGTCTGCTCAGCACCTCCCTGACATGCTGAAGGTGCTCTGGCCAGGAATGGCAGTAGATGGCAATATCATCTAGGTAAGCAAGGGCAAACCCTCCTGCTCCTGATAGGATATGATCTACCAGCCTCTGGAAAGTCGCTGGGGCATTCTTCCTCCCAAAGGGCATCTTTGTGAACTCATACAAGCCAAAAGGAGTCACAAAGGCTGACGTCTGTCTAGCACTGGGAGTCAAGGGCACCTGCCAGTAACCTTTGGTAAGATCAATGCTTTAGGGCTTCATCTGCCCTAGGCATGGGGTAAGCATCTGACTCTGTGTGACTATTTAATTTCCTGTAGTCCACACAGAACTTAGTGCTGCCATCCTTCTTTGGCACCAGCACTACTGCAGAGGCCCAGGGACTATTGGACTCTTGAATCACTCCTAGTTCCAACATCTCCTGTACCTCCTCCCTCAGAGTCTCTTTGACTCTCTCTAGCACCCTATAAGGGGCCTGTCTAATAGGCCTTTGGGGTCCTGTATCCACCTGGTGCTGCACCAGGTGGGTGCACCTTGGTTTCCCAGTGAACATGTCTCCAAATTCCTGCAACACTGCTTGGATTTCTCGAACCTGGGTAGGAGATAGCTGCTGGGACCTTGCTACCCCTTCCTCTGAGGTGTCAGCCTGAGCATCACTAAGGAGATCAGTCCCCAGATCTCCCTCAGTCTACTCCTGCAATCCACTGCAAATTCTCAGCACAAGGGCCTTCCTATCATGGTAAGTTTTCATGTTAACATGGTACAATTTGTGCCCCTGCCATCTGCCTAACAGTTCCACCATGCAGTTAACATCACTTACATTTCTTACCACCTTGTATGATCCCTCCCAAGCTGCTTGCTGCTTGTTGTGTCTGACAGGAATGAGGACCATGACCTGCTGCCCCAAAGCATACTCTCTAGCTCGAGCATTCCTGTCATACCACACCTTTGTCTGTTGTTGGGCTTCTGCCAGGTTCTCCTGGGTCAAGCCCATGAGTTCCCTGAGCCTTGTCCTGAGGTTTAGAGTGTATGCCACAACAGACTCCTTGCGAGACTTGCACTCACCATCCCACTCATCTTGAATTAAATCTACAGGTCCCCTCACCCTATGCTCATAGAGCAACTCAAAGGGTGAAAAACCTGTGGATTCCTGGGGAACCTCTCTGTAAGCAAACAACAGATGGGGCAAATATTTGTCCCACTCCCTCTTAAACTGATCTGCATATGCCCGTAGCACAGACTTGATTGTAGAGTTTAACCTTTCAACAAGACAATTAGTCTGAGGATGGTAGGGGGTGTTCTTCATGTGCTTCACCCAGCAGGATTTCCACAGACAAACTAGCAAGTCTGACATGAAATCGCCACCTCTGTCAGTCAGTATTTCTTTTGGGAAACCTAACTTGCTGAAAATCTCTAACAAAGCATTTGCTACCTTTTCTGCCTCAATGGATGACAAAGCCACTGCCTCAGGGTATCGTGCAGCATAACCCACTACCACTAGGATATACTTTTTTCCCTGTGGAACTTGGGGTACTCAGAGGACCCACAATATCTATAGCTACTCTCTGAAATGGCTCCTCAATCACAGGCAAAGGCATCAAAGGAGCTCTCACCTTGTCTCCTGCCTTGCCTACCTTTTCCACTGCTCACAGGTCCTGCAGTACCCTGTTACATCTCCGGAAATTCCAGGCCTACAGAACTTCTGCATAATACCCCTCTTTGTATGTTTTATGTCCATATGACCTGCAAAGAAAATATCATGGGCTATGGCTAGAAGCGCCAGATGGTAGGCTCTAGGCACTACCAACTGCTGTACTCTCTCACCTTTTAGCCCTCCTTCAGGGGTCCACTCTCTGTATAGTAACCCTTTGTCCCAGTATACAGATTCCCCCTTCCCTTGAGAATCATGTGCCTCCCTAGCTACCTATCTCAAGCCTTGCAATGCAGGGTCTGAGAGCTGACCCTGTCTCAAGTCTCTCCTTTTAACCCTTCCCAGCTCCCCTTCCACATGAAGTCTGGCATCCTCTGACAGTGGTGCCTCACTGTCAGCCTGGGTACTACTACTCACCTCTACCTTTGCAGTCACTCTATCCAAGGGACCATCAGTACCCCCAAGCAGCTGTGGCTCACCTTCAGGCTCACTGGTACAGAGTAGCTCCCTCCCTAAAGTAACCACCT
>NC_056737.1:1185117607-1185187607 GCF_019279795.1 Protopterus annectens
CAACAAAGCGGTCAAGTGGCTTTTTTGCTAGGGAAAGAATTTGCTGAACAGCCGCTTCGCTGTTTTGCCTGTTCGCTCTTTATGTGTCGACGAAAATGCATTCGACAAAATGTGTTTTCGTCATTCTAATAGGAACCCAATCTGGTCCAAGCAGCACCTCATTTGTGGAGACATCAAGCCAGGCTGTACTCCTGTAGGTGTGACCAATGCATGTGACTGACGCATTGACTCATGCTGTAGGTGTGACTGACGCATTGACTCATGCTGTAGGTGTGACCGATGCATTGACTCATGCTGCTTCACATTCCTCAGGACTGACAAGTTGGTGTTGGCAACTTGCTGTCATCCTCCTCTGCCCGATCCTTCCATTGCCCATGTTGCTTGTTGAACATGGGTCATCCAGGGTGAAGTCAGGCTTTGTCCATCTGTACCATGGGGACAGATAATGTAAATGTATTTTTAATAACTTGGTTATTTTGAACATTTATATAACTTAGTCATAATTCAGTCACCTGCATATAATATGACAGTCTTTCCTGCAGGGGGTGTTTTGGTATTGTATGTGTAGGCTGACTACTGATATAACTGATGTTCATTATTATTGTTATATTTAGTAAGATTCAATTGCAGAAGACAAAACTGAGATTCATCTCAAATCTAAGCACAGGTAATAAACATATCACTGATATCTGAGATTTCCTCCAGCTGTGCAATTCCTCCACTCTCTGATGCCAGCAATCCTAGCCATGGGGTGAAAATACGGTAGAATCATAACATCTAGATATGCACCCACTTATCAAAGCTCCAGAGAAAAGACAGCCAAAGCATGGCAGAAGGATCAGTGGGTCAGCAGATTCTATAATGGAGCAAATTACATGTTTTCTGGAAGGGACATGGCCCTAGCATGTCAATACTTCTGACAATGACTGCATGTTTAATGAAAAGGACTGTGGTTGGATTGTTTGAGCATGACTTGCTAACTTTACCAAAATACTCAGCTGTGCATTTCGCACTGCTCTTCCAGAGCATGTTAAACTTTGTGACCTGTCAAACCTTCATCTTCAGTGGGAATCTGAGTCTGAGATTTATCCCCGGTTTGTATATCTGTGTACTACAAGGGTCAGCTTTGGTCCATTGCACTTCATCACTTTTATAAAAAGAACTGCAATCTATTTTCATCTTATTTTTGTTTAGACATCCTACCACTTCATCTGGCACTTCATATGGCATGCATGTGCTACCGCTTCATCTGACATTTCAGCTGACATGCATGTCCTACTGCTTCATCTGGCACTTCAGATGACAGGCATGTCCTACCACTACAACTGGAACTTCAGATGACATGCAATCCATGTCCTACCACTTGATCTGACACTTCAGATGACATGCATGTCTTACTGCTTCATCTGGCACTTTAGATGTCATGCTTGTCCCACCACTTCCTCTGGCAATTCATATGGCATGCATGTCCTACCACTTCATGTGGCACTTCAGATGACATGCATGTCCTGCTGTTTCATCTGACAGTTCAGCTGACATGCATGTCATACCGCTTGATCTGGGATGTCAGATGACATATATGTCCTACCACTTCATCTGGTACTTCAGATGATATGCATGTCCTACCGCTTCATCTGGCACTTCAGATGAGATGCATGTCCTACCTCTTCATCTGGCACTTCAGATGACATGCTTGTCCTACTGCTTCATCTGGTAGTTTATATGACATGCATGTCCTACCACTTCATCTGGCACTTCAGATGACATGCACGTCTTACTGCTTCATCTGGCACTTTAGATGACATGCATGTGCTACCACTTCATCTGACACTTCAGATTACATACATGTCCTACCACTTCATTGGGCACCTCAGATGACATGCATACCCTACCACTTCATCTGGTACTTCAGAAAATATACATGTCCTACGACTTCATCTGGTACTTCAGATGACATGCATGTCCTACCGCTTGATCTGATACTTCAGATAACATGCAAGTCTTACTGGTTCATCTGGCACTTCTGACAACATGCATGTCCTACCTCTTCAGCTAGCACTTCAGCTGACATATAATCCTACCACTTCATCTGGCACTTCAGATGACATGCACATCCTACCACTTCATCTGGCACTTTAGCTGACATGCATGCCCTACCGCTTCATCTGGCACTTCAGATGACATGCATGTCCTACCCTTCATCTGGCACTTCAGATGACATGCATGTCCTACCACTTCATCTGGCACTTCAGATGACATGCATGTCCTACCGCTTCATCTGACACTTCAGCTGACATACATGTCCTAGTGCTTTATCTGGCACTTCAGATGACATGCATGTCATACGGCTGCCTCTGGCACTTGACATGCATGCATGTCCTACCACTTCATCTGGCAATTCAGATAAAATGCATGTCCTACCACTTCATCTGGCACTTCAGCTGACATGTATGTCCTACCGCTTTATCTGGCACTTCAAATGACATGCATGGCCTTCCACTTCATCTGGCACTTCAGATGACATGCATGTCCTCCCACTTCATCTTGCACTTCAGATGACATAAGTGTCCTACTGCATCATCTGGCACTTCAGATAATGTGCATGTCCTACCACTTCATTTGGCACTTCAGATTACTTGCATGCCCTACTGCTTCATCTGGCAGTTGAAATGACATGCATGTCCTACCGCCTCATCTGGAACTTTAGATGACATGCATGTCCAACTCCTTCATCTGGCACTTAAGATGACATGCATGCTCTACCACTTCATCTGCCACTTCAAATGACATACATGGCGTTCCGCTTCATCTGGCACTTCTGATGACATGCATGTCCTGCCGCTTCATCTGGCACTTCAGATGACATACATATCCTACCACTTCAGCTCGCTCTTCAGGTGACATACATGTCCTACCAGTTCATCTGGAACTTCAGATGACATACGTGTCCTACTGCTTCATCTAGCACTTCAGATAACCTGCATGTCCCACCACTTTATTTTGCACTTCAGATGACTTGCATGCCCAACTGCTTCATCTGGCACTTCAGATGACATGCATGCTCTACCACTTCATCTGGCACTTCAGATGACATACATGCCCTACCACTTTATCTGGTACTTCAAATGACATTCATGGCCTTCTGCTTCATCTGGAACTTCTCATGACATGCATGTCCTATCACTTCATCTGGCACTTTAGACGACATGCATGTCCTACCACTTCATCTGGCACCTCAGATGACATACATGCCCTACCACTTCATCTAATACTTTAAATGACATGCATGGCTTTCTGCTTCATCTGGCACTTCTGATGAAATACATGTCCTACCACTTCATCTGGTACTTCAGATGACATGCATGTCCTACCCCTTCATCTGGCACTTCAGATGACATGCATGTCCTACCGCTTCATCTGGCACTTCTGATGACATACATGTCCTACCACTTCATCTGGAACTTCAGATGACATGCATGTCCTTTCTGATGACATACATGTCCTACCACTTCATCTGGAACTTCAGATGACATGCATGTCCTACCGCTTCATCTGGCACTTCAGATGACATACGTGTCCTACTGCTTTATCTGGCACTTCAGATAATGTGCATGTCCTACCACTTCATTTGGCACTTCAGATGACATGCATGTCCTACCGCTTCATCTGGCACTTCAGATGACATGCATGTCCTACCACTTCATCTGGCACTTTAGACGACATGCACGTCCTACCGCTTCATCTGGCACTTCAGACGACATGCATGTCCTACCACTTCAGCTGGCTCTTCAGATGACATGCATGTCCTACCACTTCATCTAGCACTTCAGATGACATATGTGTCCTACTGCTTCATCTGGCACTTCAGATGACATACGTGTCCTACTGCTTTATCTGGCACTTCAGATAATGTGCATGTCCTACCACTTCATTTGGCACTTCAGATGACTTGCAAGTCCTACTGCTTCATCTGGCAGTTAAAATGACATGCATGTCCTACTGCCTCATCTGGCACTTCAGACAACATGCATGTCCAACTGCTTCATCTGGCACTTCAGATGACATGCATGGCCTTCCGCTTGACCTGGTACTTCTGATGTAATATGGCAGCCCTTTCCTGAAAGGGGGTGTTTTGGTATTGCATGTGTAGGCTGACTATTGACATAACTGATGTTCATTATTATTGTTATATTTAGTAAGATTCAATTGCAGAAGACAAAACTGAGATTCATCACAAATCGAAGCACAGGTAATAAACATATCACTGGTATCTGAGATTTCTTCCAGCTGTGGAATTCGTACAGTCTCTGATGCCAGTACTCCTAGCCATGGGGTGAAAATACAGCAGAATCATAACATTTAGTTATGCTCCCACTTAGCAAAGCTCCAGAGAAAAAAATGCAAATGCATGGCAGAAGGATCAGTGGGTCACGGAGCAAATGACATGTTTTCTGGAAAGGACATGGCCCCAGTATGTCAATACTTTTGACAATGACTGCATGTTTAAAGAAAAGGACTGTAGTTGGATTGTTTGAGAATGATTTGCTAACTTCACCGAAATAATCAGCTGTGCATTTTACACTGCTCTTCCTGAGCACCTTAAACTTTGTGACCTGTCAAACCTTCATCTTCAGTGGCCCTCTGATTCTGAGTTTTATCCCAGCACTTTGTATATCTATGTACTACAAGGGTCAGCTTTGGTCCATTGCACTTCATCACTTTTATAAAAAGTACTGCAATCTATTTTCATCTTATTTTGTTTTAGACACTATGGACATGCATGTTGTACCAATTCATCTGGCATTTCAGATGACATGCATGACCTACCGCTTCATCTGGTACTTCAGCTGACATGCATGTACTACTGCTTCATTTGGCATTTCAGATGACAGGCATGTCCTACCTCTTCATCTGGCACTTCAGGTGACATGGACATCTTACCACTTCATCTGGCACTTCATATGACATGCATGTCCTACTGCTTTATCTGGCACTTCACATGACATGCATGTCCTACCACTACATCTGGCAATTCACATGACATACATGCCCTACCACATCATCTGGCACTTCAAATGACATTCATGTCCTACCGCTTCATCTGGCACTTCAGATGACATGCATGTCCTACCGCTTCATCTAGCACTTCTAATGACATACATATCCTACCATTTCATCTGGGACTTTGAATGACATGCACGTCCTACCACTTCATCTGGCACTTCAGATTACATGCATGTCCTACCGCTTCATCTGGCACTTCAGATGACATGCATGTCCTAGTGCTTTATCTGGCACTTCAGATGACATGCATGTCCTACGGCTGCCTCTGGCACTTTAAATGACATGCATGCATGTCCTACCACTTCATCTGGCAATTCAGAAAAAATGCATGTCCTACCACTTCATCTGGCACTTCAGATGACATGCATGTCCTACCACTTCATCTGGCACTTCAGATTACATACATGTCCTACCACTTCATCTGGCACCTCAGATGACATGCATGCCCTACCACTTCATCTGGTACTTAGAAAATATACATGTCCTACGACTTCATCTGGTACTTCAGATGACATGCATGTCCTACCGCTTGATCTGACACTTCAGATAACATGCAAGTCTTACTGGTTCATCTGGCACTTCAGACAACATGCATGTCCTACCTCTTCAGCTAGCACTTCAGCTGACATGCTATCCTACCACTTCATCTGGCACTTCAGATGACATGCATGTCCTACCACTTCATCTGGCACTTTAGCTGACATGCATGCCCTACCGCTTCATCTGGCACTTCAGATGACATGCATGTCCTACCCTTCATCTGGCACTTCAGATGACATGCATGTCCTACCACTTCATCTGGCACTTCAGATGACATGCATGTCCTACCGCTTCATCTGACACTTCAGCTGACATACATGTCCTAGTGCTTTATCTGGCACTTCAGATGACATGCATGTCCTACGGCTGCCTCTGGCACTTTAAATGACATGCATGCATGTCCTACCACTTCATCTGGCAATTCAGATAAAATGCATGTCCTACCACTTCATCTGGCACTTCAGCTGACATGCATGTCCTACCGCTTCATCTGGCACTTCAAATGACATGCATGGCCTTCCACTTCATCTGGCACTTCAGATGAGATGCATGTCCTACCACTTC
This sequence comes from Protopterus annectens, assembly GCF_019279795.1. NCBI lineage: Eukaryota > Metazoa > Chordata > Ceratodontiformes > Protopteridae > Protopterus > Protopterus annectens. The sequence continues at coordinate 1,185,123,776 of NC_056737.1, forward strand.
ATCTTGCACTTCAGAAGACATAAGTGTCCTACTGCATCATCTGGCACTTCAGATAATGTGCATGTCCTACCACTTCATTTGGCACTTCAGATGACTTGCATGCCCTACTGCTTCATCTGGTAGTTGAAATGACATGCATGTCCTACCGCCTCTTCTGGAACGTTAGATGACATGCATGTCCAACTCCTTCATCTGGCACTTAAGATGACATGCATGCTCTACCACTTCATCTGCCACTTCAAATGACATACATGGCCTTCCACTTCATCTGGCACTTCTGATGACATGCATGTCATATTGCTTCTTCTGGCACTTCAGATGACATGCATGTCCTGCCGCTTCATCTGGCACTTCAGATAACATACATATCCTACCACTTCAGCTCGCTCTTCAGGTGACATACATGTCCTACCAGTTCATCTGGAACTTCAGATGACATACGTTTCCTACTGCTTCATCTAGCACTTCAGATAACCTGCATGTCCCACCACTTTATTTTGCACTTCAGATGACTTGCATGCCCAACTGCTTCATCTGGCACTTCAGATGACATGCATGCTCTACCACTTCATCTGGCACTTCAGATGACATACATGCCCTACCACTTCATCTGGTACTTCAAATGACATTCATGGCCTTCTGCTTCATCTGGAACTTCTCATGACATGCATGTCCTATCGCTTCATCTGGCACTTTAGATGACATGCATGTCCTACCACTTCATCTGGCACTTCAGATGACATACATGCCCTACCACTTCATCTAATACTTTAAATAACATGCATGGCCTTCCACTTCATCTGGCACTTCTGATGACATACATGTCCTACCACTTCATCTGGTACTTCAGATGACATGCATTTCCTACCCCTTCATCTGGCACTTCAGATGACATGCATGTCCTACTGCTTCATCTGGCACTTCTTATGAAATACATGTCCTACCACTTCATCTGGAACTTCAGATGACATGCATGTCCTTTCTGATGACATACATGTCCTACTACTTCATCTGGAACTTCAGATGACATGCATGTCCTACCGCTTCATCTGGCACTTCAGATGACATACGTGTCCTACTGCTTTATCTGGCACTTCAGATAATGTGCATGTCCTACCACTTCATTTGGAACTTCAGATGACATGCATGTCCTACCGCTTCATCTGGCACTTCAGATGGCATACGTGTCCTACTGCTTTATCTGGCACTTCAGATAATGTGCATGTCCTACCACTTCATTTGGCACTTCAGATGACTTGCAAGTCCTACTGCTTCATCTGGTACTTCAGCTGACATGCATGTCCTACTGCTTCATTTGGCACTTCAGATGACAGGCATGTCCTACCACTTCATCTGGCACTTCAGGTGACATGGACATCCTACCACTTCATCTGGCACTTCATATGACATGCATGTCCTACTGCTTCATCTGGCACTTCAGATGACATGCATGTCCTACCACTACATATGGCAATTCACATGACATACATGCCCTACCACATCATCTGGCACTTCAAATGACATTCATGTCCTACCGCTTCATCTGGCACTTCAGATGACATGCATGTCCTACTGCTTCATCTAGCACTTCTAATGAGATACATATCCTACCATTTCATCTGGGACTTTGAATGACATGCATGTCCTACCGCTTCATCTGGCACTTCAGATTACATGCATGGCCTACCGCTTCATCTGGCACTTCAGATGACATGCATGTCCTAGTGCTTTATCTGCTTTATATAACAATAATAATGAAGATAACATGCACGGCCTTCTGCTTGACCTGGTACTTCTGATGTAATATGGCAGCCGTTTCCTGAAAGGGGGTGTTTTGGTATTGCATGTGTAGGCTGACTGTTGACATAACTGATGTTCATTATTATTGTTATATTTAGTAAGATTCAATTGCAGAAGACAAAACTGAGATTCATCACAAATCGAAGCACAGGTAATAAACATATCACTGGTATCTGAGATTTCTTCCAGCTGTGGAATTCGTACAGTCTCTGATGCCAGTACTCCTAGCCATGGGGTGTAAATACAGCAGAATCATAACATTTAGTTATGCTCCCACTTATCAAAGCTCCAGAGAAAAAAATGCAAATGCATGGCAGAAGGATCAGTGGGTCACGGAGCAAATGACATGTTTTCTGGAAGGGACATGGCCCCAGCATGTCAATACTTTTGACAATGACTGCATGTTTAAAGAAAAGGACTGTGGTTGGATTGTTTGAGAATGATTTGCTAACTTCACCGAAATAATCAGCTGTGCATTTTACACTGCTCTTCCTGAGCACCTTAAACTTTGTGACCTGTCAAACCTTCATCTTCAGTGGCCCTCTGATTCTGAGTTTTATCCCAGCACTTTGTATATCTATGTACTACAAGGGTCAGCTTTGGTCCATTGCACTTCATCACTTTTATAAAAAGTACTGCAATCTATTTTCATCTTATTTTGTTTTAGACACTATGGACATGCATGTCCTACCAATTCATCTGGCACTTCAGATGACATGCATGATCTACCGCTTCATCTGGCACTTCAGCTGACATGCATGTCCTACTGCTTCATTTGGCACTTCAGATGACAGGCATGTCCTACCACTTCATCTGGCACTTCAGGTGACATGGACATCCTACCACTTCATCTGGCACTTCAGATGACATGCATGTCCTACCACTACATCTGGCAATTCACATGACATACATGCCCTACCACATCATCTGGCACTTCAAATGACATTCATGGCCTTCCGATTCATCTGGCACTTCTGATGACATGCATGTCCTACCACTTCATCTGGGACTTCAGATAACATGCATGTCCTACCGCTTCATCTGGCACTTCAGATGACATGCATGTCCTACCGCTTCATCTAGCACTTCTAATGACATACATATCCTACCATTTCATCTGGGACTTTGAATGACATGCATGTCCTACCGCTTCATCTGGCACTTCAGATTACATGCATGTCCTACCGCTTCATCTGGCACTTCAGATGACATGCATGTCCTTCCACTTCATATGGCACTTCAGATGACTTGCATGTGTTACTGCTTCATCTGGCAATTGACATGCATGTCCTACCACCTCATCTGGCACTTCAGACGATATGCATGTCCAACTGATTCATCTGGTACTTTATATGACATGCATGGCTTTCTTCATCATCTGGCACTTCTGATGACACATGTCCTACCACTTCATCTGTCACTTCAGATGACATGCATGTCCTGCCGCTTCATCTGGCACTTAAGATGACATACATATCCTACCACTTCAGCTCGCTCTTCAGGTGACATACATGTCCTACCAGTTCATCTGGAACTTCAGATGACATACGTTTCCTACTGCTTCATCTAGCACTTCAGATAACCTGCATGTCCCACCACTTTATTTTGCACTTCAGATGACTTGCATGCCCAACTGCTTTATCTGGCACTTCAGATGACATGCATGCTCTACCACTTCATCTGGCACTTCAGATGACATACATGCCCTACCACTTCATCTGGTACTTCAAATGGCATTCATGGCCTTCTGCTTCATCTGAAACTTCTGATGTCATGCATGTCCTATCGCTTCATCTGGCACTTTAGAAGACATGCATGTCCTACCACTTCATCTGGCACTTCAGATGACATACATGCCCTACCACTTCATCTAATACTTTAAATAACATGCATGGCCTTCCGCTTCATCTGGCACTTCTGATGACATACATGTCCTACCACTTCATCTGGTACTTCAGATGACATGCATTTCCTACCCCTTCATTTGGCACTTCAGATGACATGCATGTCCTACCGCTTCATCTGGCACTTCTGATGACATACATGTCCTACCACTTCATCTGGAACTTCAGATGACATGCATGTCCTTTCTAATGACTTACATGTCCTACCACTTCATCTGGAACTTCAGATGACATGCATGTCCTACCGCTTCATCTGGCACTTCAGATGACATACGTGTCCTACTGCTTTATCTGGCACTTCAGATAATGTGCATGTCCTACCACTTCATTTGGCACTTCAGATGACATGCATGTCCTACCGCTTCATCTGGCACTTCAGATGACATGCATCTTCTACCACTTCATCTGGCACTTCAGACGACATGCATGTCCTACCGCTTCATCTGGCACTTCAGACGACATGCATGTCCTACCGCTTTAGCTGGCTCTTCAGATGACATGCATGTCCTACCACTTCATCTAGCACTTCAGATGACATATGTGTCCTACTGCTTCATCTGGCACTTCAGATGACATACGTGTCCTACTGTTTTATCTGGCACTTCAGATAATGTGCATGTCCTACCACTTCGTTTGGCACTTCAGATGACTTGCAAGTCCTACTGCTTCATCTGGCAGTTAAAATGACATGCATGTCCTACTGCCTCATCTGGCACTTCAGATGACATGCATGTCCAACTGCTTCATCTGGCACTTCAGATAACATGCATGGCCTTCCGCTTGACCTGGTACTTCTGATGTAATATGGCAGCCGTTTCCTGAAAGGGGGTGTTTTGGTATTGCATGTGTAGGCTGACTATTGACATAACTGATGTTCATTATTATTGCTATATTTAGTAAGATTCAATTGCAGAAGACAAAACTGAGATTCATCACAAATCGAAGCACAGGTAATAAACATATCACTGGTATCTGAGATTTCTTCCAGCTGTGGAATTTGTACAGTCTCTGATGCCAGTACTCCTAGCCATGGGGTGTAAATACAGCAGAATCATAACATTTAGTTATGCTCCCACTTATCAAAGCTCCAGAGAAAAAAATGCAAATGCATGGCAGAAGGATCAGTGGATCACGGAGCAAATGACATGTTTTCTGGAAGGGACATGGCCCCAGCATGTCAATACTTTTGACAATGACTGCATGTTTAAAGAAAAGGACTGTGGTTGGATTGTTCGAGAATGATTTGCTAACTTCACCAAAATAATCAGCGGTGCATTTTACACTGCTCTTCCTGAGCACCTTAAACTTTGTGACTGTCAAACCTTCATCTTCAGTGGCCCTCTGATTCTGAGTTTTATCCCTGCACTTTGTATATCTATGTACTACAAGGGTCAGCTTTGGCCCATTGCACTTCATCACTTTTATAAAAAGTACTGCAATCTATTTTCATCTTATTTTGTTTTAGACACTATGGACATGCATGTCCTACCAATTCATCTGGCACTTCAGATGACATGCATGACCTACCGCTTCATCTGGCACTTCAGCTGACATGCATGTCCTACTGCTTCATTTGGCACTTAAGATGACAGGCATGTCCTACCACTTCATCTGGCACTTCAGGTGACATGGACATCCTACCACTTCATCTGGCACTTCAGATGACATGCATGTCCTACCACTACATCTGGCAATTCACATGACATACATGCCCTACCACATCATCTGGCACTTCAAATGATGTTCATGGCCTTCCGATTCATCTGGCACTTCTGATGACATGCATGTCCTACCACTTCATCTGGGACTTCAGATAACATGTACGTCCTACCACTTCATCTGGCACTTCAGATGACATGCATGTCCTACCGCTTCATCTAGCACTTCTAATGACATACATATCCTACCATTTCATCTAGGACTTTGAATGACATGCATGTCCTACCACTTCATCTGGCACTTCAGATTACATGCATGTCCTACCACTTCATTTGGCACTTCAGATGACTTGCATGTGTTACTGCTTCATCTGGCAATTGACATGCATGTCCTACCACCTCATCTGGCACTTCAGACGATATGCATGTCCAACTGCTTCATCTGGTACTTTATATGACATGCATGGCTTTCTGCGTCATCTGGCACTTCTGATGACACATGTCCTGCCACTTCATCTGTCACTTCAGATGACATACATGTTCTACCATTTCATCTGGCACTTTAGACAACATGCATGTCCTACCACTTCATCTCGCATTTTATATAACATACATGTCCTATCGCTTCAGCTGGCACTTTAGATGACATGCATGTCCTACCACTTCATCTCGCACTTCAGATGACATATATGCCCTACCATGTCATCTGGCACTTCAAATGACATGCATGGCCTTCCGTTTCATCTGACACTTCTGATGTAATATGACAGCCCTTTCTTGACAGGTGGTGTTTTGGTATTGCAGGTGTATGCTGACTATTGACATAACTTCAGCAGACATGCATGCCCTGCCACTTCATCTGGCACTTCAGTTGACTTGCATGTCCTACCACTTCATCTGGCACTTCATATGACATGCATGTTCTACCTCTTCATCTGGCACTTCAGATGACATGAATTTCCTACTGCTTCATCTGGCACTTCAGCAGACATGGATGTCCTAGCGCTTGATCTAGTACTTCAAATGACATGCATGTCCTACCGCTTCATCTGGCAATTCCGATAATGTGCATGTCCTACCACTTCATTTGGCACTTCAGATGACTTGCTTGTCCTACTGCTTCATCTGGCAGTTGAAATGACATGCATGTCCTACTGCCTCATCTGGCACTTCAGATGACATGCATGTCCAATTGCTTCATCTGGCAATTAAGATGACATGCATGTCCTACCTCTTCATTTGGCACTTCAAATGACATGCATGGCCTTTCACTTCATCTGGCACTTCTGATGACATACACTTCATACCACTTCAGCTGGATCTTCAGATGACATACATGTCCGACCACTTCATCTGGCACTTCAAATGACATGCATGGCCTTCAGCTTCATCTGGCACTTCTGATGACATGCATGTCCTATCGCTTCATCAGGCATTTTAGATGACCTGCATGTCCTACCACTTCATCTTTCACTTCAGATGACATACATGCCCTATCACTTCATCTGGCACTTCAAATACATGCATGTCCTACCACTTCATCTGGGACTTCAGGTGACATGCATGTCCTACCGCTTCATCTGGCACTTCAGATGACATGCATGCATGTCTTACTGTTTCATCTGGCACTTCAGACAACATGCATGTCCTACCACTTCAGCTGGCTCTTCAGATGACATGCATGTTCTACCACTTCATCAGGCAATTCAGATGACATACGGGTCCTACTGCTTAATCTTGCACTTCAGTTTATTTGCATATCCTACCACTTCATTTAGCACTTCAGATGACTTGCATGTCCTACTGCTTCATCTGCATTTGAAATGACATGCATGTCCTACCACCTCATCTGGCACTTCAGACGACATGCATGTCCAACTGCTTCAATGTCCCCTTCTGGGAAAGTAGTCTTTGATTAGAGTGTACCCCTTTTGCATTAGTAGCCCTTGATCTCATTGTCCCTCTTCTGATTTTGTAATCCTTAATCTCAACACATATGGCCCCGAACACCTACACTCCTTGCAGCATGTCACCCTAAAATTTTCTGCTTTCACTGTGTATAACCCCTCTAAACTCAAGCAGGCATTACTGCATGCAAAGTTTGTTGACTCATAAATCTTATGAATTGTGTTGTGGGAAAACTCGCTGAAGGAACTGAGAGGTTTTACAATACAGGAAAGGCTGATGAAAGTAAATTCAAAACTAAGCACTTTGCCATGTGCCTGAACTAAATCTTAAGAAGAAAATGTCAAAAGCTACAAGTCAGAATATAGCATGCTGAAACAGTGGAAAGCATTGTTTTACAGAAGTGAACAGGAAATCATTTTTAAATTTTTGAATTTACCCTGTGCAAACATCAATAAATCTTACACTGTGCCACTCACCTAGATAAAATCTTCTGTGAAATTAAAAGGCATGTGTGCTGGAATGCAATGCAGCAAACAGTGGAATTAGAAGAGGTGGAAAACTGAAAATGAGGGGAGAATAGTGGGACAGGGTGACATCATCATGTATCTGGGAGGGGTGATTGAGGAGCAAAGAAGTCTGAATGAAGAGGTCAAAGGTAGAATCAAAGAGGCTGCAGCCAAATGGCACAGAGTTTTAGTGGTCATGTCTGACAGAAGAATGCCAAGGAGCCTAAAATGTATGGTCTAGAAAGACACTAGTGTGACCAGTATTTCTGTATCATACAGAAACCTGGACTGGAAGCTAGAAGTGATGGAAATTAATTACATGAGAAATGTGGCAGGATAAACATTGCAGATCATTCTAAGAAATAATGACATCAGAGCATACGCTGAAGTAGTTCCAACTACAGGGAAGGTCAAAGTGAACAGATTATGGTGGTTTGGGGGCATGCTCAGGAAAGCTGAAGATCGGATGAAGAAGATGTAGGATAGAGCAAAGGCAAAAGGAAATGAAAATGTGTAGCCAAGCAATGCGTGTATTGTAGAGAAAAGACCGGAACCAGTCAGGTGTGGCTACTTAAGAATGTTGGAGAGTGACACTGAATCAGCTGATGTAGCACCCCCACTCCATGTAAAAACATGGGACAAAGAAGGCTGTCGCTAATGCTGATTACCAAGACTTGGGCAGATAAAAGTCGTGTGCTGTGAAGCTCTGATAACCAGTGATGATACAAAACTCTTTCTTTGAAAGAAGGCATGGTTTTAGTTCTTCAACCAATATCTGTGTCTTCTCTGAAAAACACAAGGGAAATATATGATGCTTTCTGAATGGTTCATGGAGGTGTATAGGGTTGTATTATTTTCACCTCCATTTGCTTATTGTTTGACTTTGAGTAGTCCCTTGACTAAACAGAGCTCCCAGGTTTCCCTTGAAAAGGAATGGTTGTTTCTATTTGGATTATCTACTTAACATATGTATACAATAAAATAAATATTAAATATGCAGTTACAGCCCACATTTTGTATTAATAGTGTAGGTAGGGAGAAGTCAGACTAAGGATCTGTATTACATAACTGAACCAGATTAATTTTCAGATGAAATTTCTATGTAGTAGCAATCATTTGCATTTTTTATCAGTTTCTGCTTTTGGAGTACTCAGCACTTGCATTTCAAGTAACTAAACTGGTGGGATTTTAGGGCATTCCTAAAGAATGTTCTGGTAAGTTTGTGCCTGATATGTGGTGGGTGTGATGGTTCTTTGCACGTCAGTGTTGATCTCTCTTCTTTTCACGTTTTTATGGTTTAGACTGTTTTGCCAGCAGAGGTTGCTGCCCTCCACAACAGCAGTATGACCCTTGATCTTGTCTTTGATCTCCTCACTGGCCACGGATATGGAACAAGGTAGGTTGCTCCCTCCACAACAGCAGTATGACTCTTGATCTTGTCTTTGATCTCCTCACTGGCCACGGATATGGAACAAGGTAGGTTGCTGCCCTCCACAACAGCAGTATGACCCTTGATCTTGTCTTTGATCTCCTCACTGGCCACGGATATGGAACAAGGTAGGTTGCTGCCCTCCACAACAGCAGTATGACCCTTGATCTTGTCTTTGATCTCCTCACTGGCCATGGATATGGAACAAGGTGAAGTTCACAGTGGGTCTGGTAGACCCAGTGAAGAAGGAGAGGTCAATTACAGGACGATAGAACATATATCCACAAGGTGTGTAGAAGATACCAGTTGTCACATAATGATAAATTGGAAAAACAACAAACATCTGTTAAATTGGTTTAAATGCTCAGAAAAATAGGGGATATTAGGTAGAAAAAAGTAACAATGAATATAATTTGCCTCCCTGCCTGTTGTACTTCCCGCTCAGCTAAGGACATACAGAGTCTACAGTACAAGAATTGAAACCTAATGGTAATCTAATGTAGGTACTTTCCTGAGATAACACCTGTGAGCAACTTCAAGTTATTGGCATAGTACTACCTATATTAAGTAGCTTGCACACTCAAAGGGGCAGCAATTGATAGCTTCCCCACTTTTTTTCACTCCTTGCCTTGCCCACTTTCTGCTACTAGGTGACAGTAAAACACTACTCTTTGAGGCTATTCCATGTACTAACAAGGCTCAGTCAAGCTGTTTTCTCCACTAGACTGTAATTGAATCAGTGTCTCCCAGCTGAAAGTACTTCATTCAAAGCATAGAATACTGCTGCTGTAATAAAAGCAACCCCCAAAACTGTCAATTACAGCTCTCACTTACTTACCATTCCACAGGTTTCAGTTCCAAGTCAAGCTGATATTTTTTCTTCTTAGCAGCTGTTGGACTGGCTCTGCCTCCTCCATTCACCCTTTAGGCTCACTCTGGTCCCCTACCCTTCCCCCCTTTCCAGCCACCCCTGCACCCCCCCGATTTATAATTAGCAGTAACTCCACCCCATTCAATCAACTTTCACCTGGCCACACAATCCACTTCTGATGGTACCCACCCGCTCTTTGATAGCCTCCGCCCCTCTCTTCTTCAATCTCCACCCATAACAGTACCTTCCACACTCAAAAACCTTCCTAAATCCATTTTACAGGTATGGCACACACTGCATACACCACTCTCCCCAATCTGTTTCTAACTTTTGCTCTTAGTACCTATTAATTCTTATTACCTCCCATAAATCTACACTTAACCCCACAGCTAGTACATCTACAACTTCTCCCCTACGCAGTGACAAACTACTAAACAGCTTTCATAATATATCACCCCGCCTACTTGAATACCATTTCATTCATTTATCAAAACTAAAAATATTGCCCTATACCACCAGAAATAAAAAACATCTACCACTATCTAACAATCTGTAACAAAAAAATTCTTCCAAAACACTCCTTTAACAATGAAAACAGAATATCTCTATGTGGTGACATCCACTCCAACCCAGGATTCTCAGGCATAACTACACTTACTTGTTCCCCTCCCTATTATATAGTGCTCCCATTTTTACTAACCTGCAATCATTTCTATAAAATAAGCCCCAGCCTGCTACCACACAATTGTCAAATTGTCAAATTTGCCACAGGTAGCTTGTACCACTCACATCACAGCCAAGCCTTAAAAATAATTAAACTGGCTGGAATTTCCACATCACCTTAACCTCATTAAATTGTCCATAGCACATAAAATTGTTTACAATCTAAACAACTTCCCTGCTCTTAAGAACATTTTAATACCCCCCACCAGAACTCTTTGCAGTGAAAATAAATAACTCATAACTGTTCATGTACCAAACAAAAGAGCTGGACACTGCCTTTACCTTTAGTGTATGGATCTCACTTCCAACCAACATAAACACCATTAGCTGCTTCAACAAATTAAAACTCACCCTAAAGAACTACCTACTAAATACTGAAATCTGTCCCTGCATCTATCCAAATAGATACTCATCCTACTTTCCTTGAACCTTCTCCTAGCTTACCCCAATCTTTACCCATCAAAACCAGTAGGAAACTCTTTTGTTCTATACTTTACTCTAACTCTGTTCTTATTATAAATCTCACTAACCTTAACTATAATTCTAACCCCTCGCCCCTTTAAAACTACCCCACTAGTGATATTTCTTTCCCTTTGTTAATTCTTGCAACCTAACACTACCCCCTGGTGATCTTTTACTTTCTTAACTTTCAACCTATTTCAGTATTTAGAAAAAAAATGTGCATGCGTGCATGTGTGTGTGTGTGTGTGTGTGTGTGTGTGTGTGTGTGTATCTTGTAAATTGCTCTGTTTTTCTCTCTGATATTGTAACTTCCCACAATGTATTGTCTGTTTCTCATTTTGTTATACTGTACTGTATTATATTGTCATTTCTGTAAATTCTGCAAATTCTTTTAAAATACTGTGCAATCATAATGTGTTTGTGGAACTTTTCTCCCCAGGCCTCCACTGAAAATGGGCTCCTGTCACAGTCAGACTTTCCTGGTCAACAAATGTTAATAAATAAAATAATAAATACATTTACCAAAAATGACAGATTAAATGTACAGACTGTGCAGAACATTTTAAAGCCAAAGGTATTAAGTATCCCACTAACGGATAAAAGAATTTAGCCCCAGAATCCTAGAATATATTCATTTCACCTACACAAACAAAACACTAAACCAGTTTTATCTGGCATATACTAATATATTATAAAAGTCCCAATCACAGATATGTTTTAGAAATCTATGTTGAAAAGTAAAACTGTTGATAGAAATTTTACACATGGAAATGTTTACATGAAAGCTTTTTATGCTGAATATTCTATTTAAATCAAAAAGAAGTATGCAAAACCAGAGTCCCACAAACCAATTAGACCAGTTAAAAAAAAAAAAACAAGGCTTCCTCCACCAAGATGAATTTAATAAAAATACTTGAATACATTCATAAGCTAAAAAATAAATATTAATTGCTGGAGATATAATGCTGACATTGATGCTGTTTTCTTGAATGTTCCTTGTTATCTGGGACTCATGTCAATTTTTTTATTTAACGTTTGTTAACTGGGAAAGTCCGATTTGGAAAAAGCCAATTTTCAGCAGAGGCCCGGAGAGAAATGCTCCAGACGCATGTCTTTGTAATGTGGGAGGAAACCAACACAAATGCAGAGAGGGCATACAGACTCTACACAGAAGAAACCCCAGCCGAGAATCAAGCTGGAGAACCTCTTGCTGTAAGGCAACAAAGCTACTGCTGCACCACTGCACCGTCCAATATTTTACTCTAGCTAATGGCATTAACTCATTGGCTTACTAAAATAACCAGTCAGTAAATATATATTGTTATAACTGAACCAATCCAAGCAAAAGGTAACTGTCCCTTGGAATGAAGGCTCTTCACAGACAGTTTTCAAAACTTCTGGTACCTAAATACCCGTAAAATGAATACTTAATGTAGCTGTCATGCGGAAATATATCCAATATGGACATTTGTTTTTAATAAAGAATCAATCTCTGTGTTTTCATTATAATTCTTCCCAAATGCTCTCTACTTCACTCTGTACCCATGCACTTGCAGAGATTGTTCTCTATTGGTTATTGCTTAACTAACGTAATCAAATCCTACTCTTCATACTAATCCTCCAAACAGAACCTCTAATACCTATATTCAGCCAATCAAAATCCTCGTGGTTACATCAGCCATAAACAAGACAACGTCAGAACAATAGAGCACTCTACATTATAATATCAAGCTTCAAGATTTAAATCACTAAATAAAATTATTTCATAAAACAAAATTATTTAAATAGCTTATATCCCTTCAATGCTGGATTTAGCGGCATGTTGGAATTAAAACCAGGTGGTTTATATGCTTGCATTTCTACTATTATTTCCATCTCTGCTCGTTCAGTTTTTAACTTAATGTCACCACCACAAAGCTTCTCAAAAATCACCCATATAACCATAAAGGTAAAACCAAGTCCATTGTTGGATGAAATATGTTAAACTATTAGACTTTTCTCATCATTTAATTGTATGTCACTTACATGCTTAGAGATGTGTTCTTTCAGTTGTCTGTCCATTTTGCCCACATAGAAACAGTCATAGGAATCACAAATTGCAACATAAACAACCTGTCTAGTTTGACAATCCGCATATACACAAGTATAATATTTCTTCTTTTGTACGGGATGAATAAATTCCTTCAAGTTGGAAATATATTTGCATAAAATGCAAACTCTACATGGAAGTATCCCTTTTCAATCAGATCTCAAAGCAGACTCCATGTTATTCTTGTGGCAGAGTTGCTGTTTCAAGTTGCGATTATTTCTAAAACTATACAAAGTTGCATCACCAGCAATATTCTTAATCTTGGGGTCCGCTGTTAGTATTTTCCAGTTTGACCTGATAATATCACAGATATATCTGCTATCATTTGCATAAGTGAGAGCCACTCTGTTTTTCTGCTGCAACTGATTATTCGGCATTGGCCATTCCCCTTGCGCTTCACTTGAAAAAAATGCTTTACCTGTTGTTTTTCTCAGGTATTGTATTGCACAGCAGTCTTCTTTAATTTCATGTTGCTTATATCCTCTGGCTATAAATTTACTTTGCATATTATCTATAGCTGCTACATACTCATCTTCTAGTCTGGATGTACGTAAGAGTTGCTTTTTACCCATATTTGGAAAAATATGTGCTCTTGTACAGGGTTACCTTGAGAACATCGACAGCACACTACATCGAATTCCACTTCTCCGACATGGCAGAACATTGACAAATGAAGAGCGGATGTTTCTCGCATGGTAAGTTACTCCTCATACCGTTAGCTGGTGACACACTTCCTTGCTGCCACTTGGTCATTTTGCCAAGTGCCTTTATTCCCATTAACTCCATCCCTGTGAAGTAAGCAAATGCTGACTATCCTTCCCAGAATCCTGGCCCTAACCTTAAAAACTCCCACCTAGTCCCCAAATCTAGGCTCATAATCATTCCCTAAACCTAAAACTCCCTTTCACTTCCCATACCCTAATCTCCTTATTGTTTCTCAAACCAAAAATGCCCCTCCCTTTCCCACACCTAACCTACCAATAACTGATTGGTCCATAAGCCTAAAATTCTCCTCTCCTTCCCTCCTTAACCCAATCTCCAATTCATTTACTAAACCTAAAATCTCCTTCCCCTTCAAAGTCTTCCAGTACTCTCCAGTCGCTGAATTAACCTAAAATTCCCTGCTCCTCTCTAAACCAAAACTATCCACCCTGTTTCACTTCACCACTTACTTGATCCATGCTCAACACTTGCCATAGTCCGTCTTATGTAGCCGCTGTAGCACTGAACTCACTTTCGAGTTTAAGTGCCAATTTAGGCTCATAGATTAGTACTAAGCTTACTGCCCTTGTGAGCCATTTTAAGCCTAGCCAATTATCTCTTGGAGACTCAAACCCTGTACCTTGTGCTTGCAAGGCAAACACCTTAACAATTAGGCCACCCTCCCAACTCTAATCTATGAGCCTATGAGTGCCTATTTAGGCAGCTGGGTGAATGGGGTTACAGATGTTGGGGTCCCTGGCATTGAGTTAGTGCAGTAGCTGAGGTTCAAGCAGCGTTAGAGCACCCTATATATGTACACCAACAAAAGAAAGGAACATCGCCTTAAAACTAGCAATATGTGCCTTTATTTAATGTGGTCTCCACCAAACAGCAAACCAGGTGTCCACCAAATGCTACAGTCTTCAGTGCATAAAGTTAACCAAGCAACTAACATTATTTAAAGATAAAGGCACAGGATATTAGCAAAGTATCTACTGCATTGTTTGATACATAATTTAAATTTCTTCATTTATATTTGTGTAAATTCAGTCCATTACTTAATATCTATGGACAAACAAGCACTGAAAAAGTGAAACATTATATTGGTGTTTAAAATGCAAAATTATAACAACATGAGGTCACTCAAAATAGTTTGACATTGTAAATCTTATACAATATCATCATATATCATCCAAAGTCTAACATAACATCCAACATAATATCCCTTGTTCATGTTAATCTAAATGAATAAATCAAAGAATTTTGAAAATATGTTAAAATTAAATAATGCCATTTAATTCAGGGTGTAGAGTGCAGAGTAGCCCGTAAATAACATTTCAAATGGATTCTATTTTTGTATAAAAGCAATTTATTTTCCATTTTGTGTCCAAACTTCACCTCTTTGATAACAATAAAACTAAAAAGAAGATCCAGGGGTGACAACTTGTGTTTAATTAACATACTTCTCTTCCGGCTGAAAGTAAATCACTGACATGCAGATATGCTGTTTAAACTGACAGTTTTTTTTACACACATAAAATGCCCCAGATGGGATTAAAGAGGATAAACAACATGCTTTGAGGTAGATGGAAATGATTGCCTAATACTAAAAATCTTAGATAAGTATTTCTGAAATTTGAATTTTATGTTATTGAGCAGGTAAAAAGGGATATTAGAGGTGGCTTATGGGAAGAGAGGGTTGGTTATAGAGAACTTTGGTGGCAAATATACTTGAATGCCACTAAAAAACCTGGGCTGAACGATGCCATCTCTATAACCCCAGTACTTAAACTAAAGGCTGCAGATATATAATAAGGA
This sequence comes from Protopterus annectens, assembly GCF_019279795.1. NCBI lineage: Eukaryota > Metazoa > Chordata > Ceratodontiformes > Protopteridae > Protopterus > Protopterus annectens. The sequence goes on from NC_056737.1 coordinate 1,185,139,646, forward strand.
AATATATCTTCCAAATGTAATTTTGAATGAGTCCAACAGATGGTGCTATTTACTAAGCACCTTATGTTAACTAAAAGGAACATTATTTCACCAAATCAACTGCTTCAAACATGTACATAATTTAAAGTTTTTTTTTTTTTTTTTTTTTTTTTAAATGGAACATTTTTATAATGAGTAAAAGTATTTAATACTAGAAAAATAGGAGTTTTAAAATATACCTGTTTTTAAATGTATTTATTTAAATTAAGAAAGAAACCTATTGATTTTGTATATATGTATGTTTTACCTAAAAGTTTCTTAATAAGGACAGTGCAATGATTGGTTGTTATTTGATGCACTCTGACTGATAGGTTAATTTGAAATACTCACACACATATAAAACTTTGATTAATTAATTGTTTTTAGTATCTGATGAAGTCATAGTTGTTGAAGACGAAAACGCAATTTGGCTAAGAGCGTTTATTTTGCTTTTTATTCTGCTGTTTTGTCACTTTGAAAGTATTAAAACATTTGGACCTTTGCTCGTGTGTTCCTTGCTCACCGTTTGGCTACAGAAGGATTTTTTTCTTGGTTTGTTCATTTTTGGATTGTTTATTTCTGAAATGTAGTTTTACACACATAATAAAAGGAGCACATCCCACAAGGAAAACAAGCATAGGCTGTCAGCTCAAATATGTTTGTCACTTTTGGGACAAAAGGATTTTTAAAGTGGCACAATTTCAGTCCTAAATTATGTTTCCTGTAAGTAAATGCAGGGGGTTGGGGGGTTGTAACCCTGGTAGAAAAGTATTCATCAACTGTAACTGAAGGCCACTATTTTTGACACACCTCTCTGAGTTTAAAGTTACTGCTACCATAATCAGTGATAAATCTCTTCTTCACAGTGAGACCAACAACTTCATCATTTTTCATCTTGTGTTGCAGTATGTCCTGCCTGGTTTGGCACATGCCTTATCCTTTTATTCTTTTGTTTAATGGAGGAATCAGAGCACCTCAATAGCAACGCCTATATCAAATCCTCCATTTGTTGTTCTTTATCTGTTTCATCACTGCAAATTCTTTTCACATTCACACACTCTGAGTAGGGGAATGCAAGTCACCAAAAGAAAATAACTCTTCAAGAAGGGCTTTCTATATATGTATAGATATATATATATATAAAAATAACAGAGCCATCAAAGGCAATAGGAAAACTTATATCTAGAAAGTCAACAAGTAATAGGCTATTTTCACTGTAAATTTTCACCTTTATCATTCTTATAAGAAAAGCGCAGTCCAGGTTTGAACTGTCTGCAAACAGCTAAAGTTAACTTTGAACCTAACACCACTCTAATAAGTATTCAACTGTGGTACCACCTTTATCATTCCTATAAGAAAAGTGCAGTCCAGGTCTGAACTGTCTGCAAACAGCTACAGTTAACTTTGAACCTAACACCACTCTTAAGTATTCAACTGTGGTACCACCTTTATCATTCTTATAAGAAAAGCACAGTCCGGGTCTGAACTGTCTGCAAACAGCTAAAGTTAACTTTGAGTATGTGTCTACCTGTTTGAGCCAATCTTCATTATCCCCTGGAGAGCACTCTGCTTTGGCTTGTAAGCACCCCCCCCAACACACACACACACACACACGCACACACGCACACACGGACACACACACACACACACACACACACACACACACACACACACACACACACACACACACTCATCTTCCGTTTTCTCTCTTATTCCCTTCTGTTAGCAAATAGTATCCATAACTGATAAATACTGTGTGTTTGTTAATTTAAACTGAGACCACAGTAGCCTACTGATACAAGATTATCCAGTTTTTCCACCTGAGAAATGGTAAAGAAATGACTTACAGTTTCAGAGCAGTCCTTGGTCAGTTCTGATTGTTTCTTAAACACAAACTTGACTTTGCTTTGGCTCATTAGCAGCAGTACAAAAGAACTGCTCACACCCTTGTTCTCCCCCTCCCCCTTCCCTATTTATTACCTTAAGCCAATCCCAAAGTTAAAAAATATTACCTGTGGCAGGCACCATTGTTAAAACTACAACCACCCTTTGAGCACCTCATGCTTGGCTCTGCCATAAAACTTTTTAAAACTGCCTGAACTGGGGCACAGCTAACTGATAGTTTGTGGAAATACAGGGTACCTACCTGAGTCGCCACATTCGCTATCATATGTTCATTTATCAGTTTACTCTGTTACCTGATTGTTTTCAGCCCCTTCATAAGAGCAACTAACAGGGTTTCTACCTGCTTCGCTCCCCACCCTGCCCCTTATTCCCTCCCACCCCCAGTGGTCCTACCTTTATTACACTCACAAACCCCTCTCATATTTCTAATAGCCAACCACAGTGCTAAACCCATCACTACCTCCTTCATCTTCCCACTACTATCACTCCTCCTCAGCTAACATGTACAGGAATACCTTACCTATGCTCACTGCATGCACTCTCCTTGCATATCTTACATCCTACCAAAACTCCATCATTCCCCCACTTAACCGCTACCACTGTACTACTACTCACACCACCACTCATGTCTCACCCTCACTCAGCTCCCCTCCCACCAACTCAAGAACCATCCCTATGCACCCCCGCATATTCTACCAACTATATTACTCAAACATAAAGCATCCCTACAACTTAACATAGTAACCCTCCCACCATACTTATTTCCCACAGAGCACAATCATAAAGTTTTCCTAATAAACAAACACATTCAAAAACTGAGAAAACTAATAACCTCATGCATATCAAAACTAGCCCTAAGTGGAGACATCCACCCCAACCCTGGCCCTACCATCTCCAACCCCAATCCTCATAATCAGACTAGAAACCAGAACTTCTCCCATATCACAGCCAATAGAAAGCCAAGTGACTTCCTTCTACTAAGCCTAAATATTAGAAGTATATCCAACAAAGCCCATGAACTCCATGCCACCATAGACTTGTACTCCCCAGATATAGTCATCCTGACAGAAACCTGGCTAAAACCTCATATTACCAGTGAGCAATTCCTCCCTATCGGTTACGGCATACTAAGAGTAGACCGGCTAAACAAGAAAGGAAGCGGTGTAGCTATAATATTTAAACAGCATCTAAACATCCAGATCTTAAAATCATCAGCTCCACAAATAGGCAATGAAGAAATAATATATACCATCCTCAAAATAAACCAAAACAAAACCGTCAACATAATTGGATGCTACTTTCTACCTGGCCAAAACATCCCTACACTAGAAAACCTCCTCAGCTGGTCTACCCACCATCTCCCCCAAGAAACTATAATTTTAGGTGATTTCAATATTGACTGGCAGTCCTGTTATGGCAACCATCCAACCCATCATGTAAACCTTCATAGTTTCACCCAACTAGTCCAGTCGCCAACCAGGATAAATAAAAACTCCAGCAAGCACATTACCCTGGATTGGATACTAGTCAGTAAGAGCCCCCAGTCATATATAACAGGCTGCTTATCAGATAGCCTCAGTGATCACTCCCCAACATTCCTACTCAAAAAATACCTATACCAAGCTAAACCTGTCATCTACCATCAAATACGTAAAAAACTAAACTTTAACCCACTCACATTCATCACATCCCTCAAAGAATGTAAATTGCATCCTCTAACGTACCTCAGTCTTGATGACGCAGTTGAATTTTTTTAATACTACCTTCCTGAGAATCTTTAATTACCATGCCCCCATAAGACTTTCCAGAACCAAAGCAAAACCCTCCCCATGGCTACAGAAAACTACTAAGTCAGAAATGAAAAACAGGGATAAAGCCTGGGAGCACTGGTGCAAAACCAAAGCCCCCTCAACTGGACAGAAATTCCTAGAACTATGCAATAGAGTTAAAAAGCTAATAAAACAGGACAAATTCCAGTATTAACAGTCTGCCCTAGACTCCTCCCAACACAACCCCAAACAATTCTGGTCCTCCATAAACTCCATCCTCCACCCAGGTAAAGTCAGTACCCCTCCTCCTAACATCCCTCACTCCTCCGAAAATATTGCTACCTCATTCAGCACACACTTCACACAAACCATACTATCACTAGCTAAACAACACAACCCCCCTCTCCTCCAACCCACACCTTCAACTAGGAATCTCCCCACTGACTTCTCTTTTTCTCCTGTACCTACCACCAACATAAAAAAACTCTTAACTAAACTTAAGCCCACCAAATTAGCAGCAGACAACCTCCCAAGTGAATACCTACAAATCGCAGCTGATGCTCTGGCCTACCCAGTATCCATTTTGATTTACCGATATCTGTCAAAAAGTTATGTTCCTGCACTATGGAAAGTTTCACATATAATTCCCCCCCACAAAGACAGCCCCTCCACAGAACTAACCAATTACTGTCCCATAGCTATTCTCTCTCCACTCTCCAAAATACTAGAGAGATGCATTCACTCTCAGGTCTCAGACTACCTCCTTACTAACAACCTCCTTTCCAATACTCAGCATGGTTTCCGACCAAACCATAGCACCACCACTGCCTTACTCTCCTTTACTAACACTATCCTTCAGCATAAAAGCAATGGATATCTCTCCTCTGCTACTTTCCTAGACCCATCTAAAGCATTTGACATGGTCCCACACAAACAACTTATCTCTGTCCTCAATAACCTATCCTTCTCGCAATCAGTCACCAACTGGTTTCAGAGTTACCTGTCTGACCGCCAACAATCCATTGTATGGCAGAATGACATATCTCCCCAACTACCTGTGTCCATAGAGGTTCCCCAGGGATCCATCCCTGGACCCCTACTCTTCTCTGTTTTCACAAATAATCTAGCCTCTGCCACCAAACGTGGCACACTCATACACTACACAGATGACTCAACCATCATCTGCTCAGCCCAGTCCCTACCCAAACTGCAAAAAGTCACACAGGAAGTCTTTTCCTCTGTTGAAACTTGGTTATACGATGCCCAATTAATACTCAACCCAAACAAAACTAAACTACTCATCTTCCAACCCACCAAACATACTCAAAACAACTCTCACTTTATCATCACAGCAAAAGACAACACCACTATACACCCAACAGAACACACCAAATTGCTAGGAGTGGAAATGGACAATAAACTAAAATTTGACATTCACATATCCATGACCATAAAAAAAGTCCACAAAAAACTAGGAGCGTTATACAGAAATAAGCAACTTTTCACCAAAGCAGCAAAGATTTCAGTAGCAAATTCCCACCCTATCTCCACCCTACTTTATGCCTCTCCAATATATACCAACCTAAGGCAATGCGATCTAAACAAGGTAGAGACCTGCCACAACAAAATCGCCAAATTCACCACAGGGGCATCCTACCGTAGTCACCACTGTCTCTCACTTGCTGAACTGGGCTGGCTTGAACTCCCTCACCTCCTTCAATGGTATCAAATCTCACTCGCCCAAAACTAGTAAACCATCCACTAAATGTCCCATCCCTACCCTATCGCACCACCAGACCACTAAGATCCAGCAACAAAAATCACTTGCAGATCACTAAAGCCAATAACTCTGCTGGTGAAGCACTATTCTCTTGCACCATAGCCAAATTATGGAACTGCCTCCCACCCACAATTACCTCCGTACCATCATGCACCCACTTCAAAACTTTACTAAAAGTGCACCTAAAAACATGCTGGCCATGCCCTTGCAACTCCCATTCTAATATCACCCACCCATCCAACCACTACCTTTCTTTTCACTCCACTAACTACCTTGATTATAGCAAGCTCAGATGCTCATAAGCCTAGTACTTATTATACAGCAGGAACTTCTCATTGTAACATTTGTTAATGTCTGTTATGTACTTCGCAGATAAAGATTCTAGTTGTCTACTGATGTACTATGTTCTTCATCTGTGTTTGTAATTAATTGCTATGTTAATCAAATTGTTAATCACTATGTAAATCCAATGTAACTGTCTGTATATTTTAACTGTGGAGCTTTTCTCCCCGGGCCTCCACTGAAAATGGATCTACGTCCAGTCGGGACACTCCCGGTCAACAAATGTAAATAAATAAATAAATAAATAAAAGACCAAATTCATTCTTGTTCAAATAATCAGAAAACTGCAATAAAATGTCAATTGTTCCTTCCTGCAACAACCACTAATTGTCTAAAATCTACATCACATCTTAGTACTGCACCAAAATTATATCTCTCAAAATTGTAAATTATTACATATTTAGAATAGCCCATATAGCAATCAGGGTACATTGGATCAAAAGTAGCTTCCTTTGCAGTGCCATGAAGCTATATGTAGCATTTGCTATTACAATGAAAAACATTCATCTCTATGACCATATATAATAACAACAAGAAAAATTCAGTAAAATCATTGGGGTACAACTTCCTGTATTCTAACCAACATTTAATAGTTAAGACCCTATATTATGTGGCATTGATGTATAAAGGCACTGTACACTGACAGTACCTAGAAAAACAGAATTCTGGATAAAAACGTGATCTATTGAAAAAATAAACTCAATCATATCTTTTATTCTACACTGTGCATGATATAATGAGAATTTTAGGTAAAATTCAAGCAATTTGCAAAGGTTCTGTTAATGAGAATCTGCCAGGCATTATTGGTCTATATTGGACTAGTCTAGTTTTCTTATGTATTTTTGGAAACACAAAATCTCTGTCTAAGAGATTCATTTGTCCTTCAACGACGTCTAACGTATTAAGTAATGACATCCTCATAAGTAATTTCATCTAAAATGGTGTCTTTAGTTTTTTTAATACAGGGCTAGGATCAGCTTCCATAAATTAGTATGTGCTTTATTTATTTTGATTTATTTTACATTTGTTGACTGGGTTTGTCCATCTGAGCTGATAGACCGTTTTCAGTGGAAGCCCAAGGAGAAAAGCTCCAGTAACACATGTTAGTATTAATACAGGTAATGACAGTAATAAAGTATATAGTATTAATGATATATACAGAAAAAAAAAATCAGAAATGTACAGCAAAATGCATTTTTGTAAAAAGAAACATTCATAATATATGTACAAACATCTAAGATTTCAATTGTTGATAATAAGAAAAAAAACCCACAAAGACAGTATGGATAATAAATAAGTGTTTAGACTGTGTTTGGCCTAAGTGTTTGTTTAGTAGAGGCTCAGTTTAGAGTTATTATAGCTCAGGAAGATACAGAAAGAAAGGGTAATAGAAGTGTGATTAGAGTTAGTATTTGGGTGGATTGAGAGGAGAGTGAGAGATATGTGTATCATTTATACAGAAATTAACACTGGACAGTAACAAGCAGGTGGACAATACTAGGATAGGCTGACAGATTGTGGAGGAAGAGCACAGTGGCACGTCTGCTGGCATTTCAGGTACTCTTTTGTGGCAGATTTAATTCATTAGCTTTAGTGAGGGCCCTAATTTCCTGTGGGACTTTATTCCAAAATATGGATGGATTATAGCTATAGAAGTTACAGCCTATTTTGTCCTTAGGTGTATGTATTTGTAGCAGGTCTTGGCCAGAGCTTCTGAGAGTCCTAGGAAGGGTGTAGAAGAAGATTAGAGTAGATAGGTTGGGGCAGTAAGATGGTTGATATAATATGGAATAGGTAATTAGAAGCTGGAAAAGGAAAATCTGATAAGGAAATTCAACCAGTTCAAGTATTTTACTGAGAGACAGTGGTGAGATTTATAATGTACGTTTGCCGCCAGTCTGGCCACTTTGTTATAGGTAGATTCTAATGCATTTAACCTCTATTCTTTTATTCTTTCTTCTATTATTTAACTGCTTGTAAGCATCAAAACTGTAATCTTTACAATCTCCACACCTTTATCAGCATGTGTGTTCACCACATCAATATTTTGCCTTGTGTTCTCCAAAGAATTGTTCTCTTTAACTGTTAAATTATTACCTACACGTCTAAAGATTTTTTTCTGAGGAGTATATAATTTATTGATAATACGTTGCTGAAACAATTTCATATTGAGGTGTTATGGGTTGGAAATACGATTTACAGAAAGATGGAACTTAAGTCTTAGTACCTTAACTACCTGCAAAATAAAACCAATAAACTAAATTTAAACTCCTAGAGAAATAGTTTAAATCCAAAACAACTTGGAGCAAAGGTGCATAAAAATTAGCAATAAAACATAAGCTTTTATTCAACAATGAAAATGTAGATGCATCAAGTGTTTCAGTGAAAAGATTATCTACTAAATTATTAACAACCGAATTATTTGCACAATCCTTTGTGCTTTGTCCATTAATTTTTGGAACTTGTCCAGAATCTGAATTCCTATGTCACCAGCCTTGTGTTTCCTGCCCCTTCATTTATATTTGAAGTTTGGCATGTATCTCTGAAATACTTTTTTACATGTTGTGGGGGGCATGGTATCAATATTGGTATCAGTATTTGAAGAGACATAAGAACCCAAACACATATCTAAAGTACGTAGAATACATTTAGGCTATCTGTCCTTTATGTTTCTGTCTTTTATTATATTTTTATGATTTTTTTATTTATTCATGTAGGTTTATATGAAATTGGGGATTACGTTGGGGTGGGGTGCATTTCTAACCTGAGTGAAAAATGGCTGCTTCTATTTCTATGAACTACTGATGTAAAATATTTGTTTTCTTGCATAACTGAAAAGATGAAAGTACATGTTTGTGTGAGTGTGTGTGTGTGTGGGGGGGGGGGGGGGTGAGCACAGAATACCAGCTGGAAAGGCTTAAAATGTCATCAACTGAAGAAAGAATGCTTACCCTTCTCAAAGATATGTCTGTAGTGGTAGCAAAAAGGGAGGCCTACAATAGGCTGCACAGATACAGCAAAATAAGATGAAAGATATAGAAAGTGCCATAGAAATACTTAATACCAGTCAACAAAATTTTGATCTGCACTAGAAATAGTACAAATGCCAATAAATGATCTGGGCATGGAATGCAAGACACAATTAGAGAAATAACATAATTTGGAAAACTGTTCTTGTTGATTGAATGTCAGAATAAAGATCCCCAATGACAGAATTATTTAAGGAGTTAATATATAATCTTTTATATTTAAACCCATTTGATATGGAGTGAAAATGATTCACATAGTTGGGGAAAAAAAGGCAGAATATGTTGACAATAAAGCAAGTCCCCAGGCATGTGCTCATGGCCATACGTTCAGAATGTCTTCGAGACTGTTAACAAATAGTAGGGAGTGTGGTGGAGTTCCCTTGGAGAAAGGATATATTTATTTTGCAGCAGATTATTCACAAAGACTGTATGCTTTGAGATAACAAATGGTGAGAATACAAAAAGAACTGCTACAGCATTTGATATAGCCAGCTATTCTGTTAGTGCAAGCGGGGTTTATAAATATACTTTATCAAGAGTGAAAAGTTGTGAATTCTCTACAAGGAGATACGATATGTTAAAATTCAGCAGATAAAGCTGACATAAGGGATATTTCAGCACAGTTAAAGGAATGGGAAGGGACCAAGAAACAGTGACCGGGACATTGGAAACAGACAGAAAAAACAGAATTGAAAAGAACTGTGCGTGTCAACTTAAACAAACTTGAAAGGAAAAGTACACAAACTAAAAAATCATGTATACATTAAAAGTGTGTGTGGGGGGGATAGAAAGCTTTTAGCAAAAATAGTCACTCTTGTGATGCCCCTAATGTCAAAAAGGATGGTTTAGAAACAACATGAAAGGAAGAACTAGGAGCTAAGAAAAAAGCTGACATGATGAGTGAAAGGGGTGCAAATTAAGGAAAACAAATACAAGAGATGAACTAAGCAGGGATATAGAAAAGGCCAGACTGATACCGGGATTGGCTGAAAGAAATGCAGTAGGAAAAGCCATTGGTCAGAGATTTTCTCTGGATCCTCTGATCATGCTGATGAATATTGCTGACCCACTTAAAGCTTGGATAGGCTGTATAAAACCATGAATGAGAGATGAATCTGCTGCATACTTATGCAACAATTTTGTAATGCATACAGGCCTATGTTTTCCAGGTGTAGGTATAACATTTTCTTTACTATGGACAGATTTTCCTCTGCTAAGAATATTGTTGATATGTTTTGTCATTTAAATGTATGTAAAACAGGGTCTTGTATATTATGGACCATAAAGAACTTGCCTCGTACATGTTAAAAGTAAGGGAAAGCTTGCATTATGGGGCCAAAAAGGATTTGGTAGGGGAGTGGACATCCTACAGAAGGGCCTCACTGAGACAGATGCCTGGTGTCAGAGCCATGGCCTCAAGCTCAATGCCAAAAAGTGCAGTGTCATCCCCTTTGGTAAAAACTCTGTACCCATGAACTACCACATAGGCAGCAATCTACTTAACACCGAATGTGTGATAAGAGACCTTGGGACCCAGGTGGACAGTAGTCTCTCCTTTGATAGTCACATTGCCACAGTAGTCAGGAAGTCCTTCTACATGGCACACCTCATTATAAAAGGGTTCTCATCCAGGAAAAAAGAGGTCATTGTTCCCCTCTACTCGTCACTCATTAGACCCATTATAGAGCAAAACGCCCCTTTTGGAATGTACCTCACAAGACATCTGCAGCAGCTGAAAAGGCCACAGAAGTACCTCACAAAGAGGATTACTGGCCTCAAGCAAATGCCCTACACTGACCGCCTCAAAAAACTCCAGCTTTACTCCATATCATATCGCCTACTCCGAGGTGATCTCTGCCTAACATATAAAGCTATGTCAAACCCAGAGCTGTTGGACATGCTACACCTAAAGAAATCCCAATCCCTCCGAGCTACATGCTCTAGGGACCTAAACCTTGTTACCACAATAAACAGAACATGCTGGAGGGATAGATTCCTGTCCTAGAGACTTTCTATACTCTGGAGCAAGCTACCCATCTATGTCAAGCAAAGTTCTTCATCAGCACTCTTCAAGAAAAATCTTGATGAGTGGATGGGAAATAGAAAATACTCCCCAGGGATCTCTTCTGTGTCTCTGCTGGACAGTGGCACATGAGAATATCTTTCTTGGGTGGCGTAAGCTATGGAACCTTGCTGGCTAGGCTTACATAGGCCCTTGGGCTGATAGCCTAGTATCTACCTATGAACCTATGAATGAACTGGAAGATATGGGGTATACCTACATATATGGCAGTTATATATCTTAATCAAATGTGGATGCAGTATTTTTTACTTTCTGTGAGTGTGATTGCCACCTTGGATGGTTTATCTGTTATGTGATTGCCACCTTGGATGGTTCATCTGTCTATGAATAAATTGGTCTGTCTAAAATGTTCAACACTATACCTCATGTCAAAAGAGTAAATAAACTTAGGGATATGAACATAAGTATAGCTTTGGTTCCTTAAGTCCAGTGGTGACTACATGGTCATATTCAACAGACAGGTATGGGAGGAATCCTATCATCACCCTACATTGTCATCAACAGAGGATCTCAAGGTTTTCTCCTAAGACTCACATTTTTGGCATCTTTTTTCAGACATCAAAACTAACTTCATTGTTTAGCTTACCAAATTTGCAACTGAGTGCAAACTTGGGAGTTTTGTTGGTAACACAGGCCAACACCACATCCCTACAAACAGCTCTTAGAATTAAAGAAATAATGCAGTAGAAATGGGCTCACTTTCAAAGTCAGAAAATGCAACATTGTCGAACCATCGAATGAACTAAACCACAAACCAGAAAAGGACATCCTAGTCTTTGCAGATGAAGACCTTTCATGTGATACTCTTAGAGCTCCTGTCATCCAGAAAGCATAGAGAATTGCCCATCTGATCCTCTGTGGGATTTAGATTCATGCCAGGGAGGTAACATTCCCTTTATATAAAACTCTTATCAGACCAAATAAAGAAACTGACCTCTGTTCTGAGATCTAGTGATACACAAACCAGTGCAAATTGGAGAGATATAAAACTTCTTCACAAACAGAGTCAAAGGATTTAAAGGGTTTCATGTAGACAAAGACTACAACAGCTCTCCTAATTCTCTGTATCTTATTGTCTTCTTCTGAGAAACTTGTGAAAGGTAGGGTTGGCTTAATGGTTAAGGCCTTTACCTCACAGGTGCAAAGTACAGGGTTTGATTCTGATCTCTAGTTAATGACTAGACTTGTAACAATCTATAGATTGATAGCCTAGCATTTTCCTATTGAGCTAAAAAACTAAAGGGTCTTATTATTTGGAACCATTTGCATATAATGCCCATTTGGTGACCTTAACCTGACATAACACATAGCCTCAGTAAAATTTACTCAGAATCATACCATGAAACAATACAACATCATAGCTCAAATATTCCAATACCAATAGAATAAACATCCCCGTCAAATAAAGTTGATGTGGCAATGCTTACCTTCAGGGGCAAAAGGAGTACATGATGGGACCTGGGACATTAAACTTAAGGACAGACTGGATGAGAGCATGACAGGATCTGGGGCACCAAACTTAAAAAAGGACTAAATCAGTACATGAGGGGATCTAGAGCATCAGCTTTAAGAAGGGACTGGATGATGACATCATGACATTTGCGACATCAGGCTTCTTGATGTCCAATCAGTCTTGAACTTGTTTTACAAATCTATGACCCTAAGTGGCTCTGGCTCCTCTATATTAAGGGGGGATGTCACCTCTATCCAACTTGAATTAAAAGTATTTCCTTTGCACTGGATTTCACAACTGCTCACAAGGCGATTGTGGTTTCCATCAATTGTATCATTAAGGATATGCTATGAGAACTCAAAGACCAGCTTCCTGCACAGATTCCAGCTTTGACATTTCCCCGCAGGTGCAAACAAACTGAATATTTGGGAAAATCACTAACCCCACCATCCCTTTGATTATAATAACTCAGTCATTGCACAAACATTAGGAAAAGGGAAAAATTCCCATTATGGGTGAAACATTGCTCTGACAACTGTGATCTCGTAACAGAGCTTAAACAATGCAGAAATATTCCAGGTGACACAGATCTCATGCTGGAATTTGGGTGTTTGGCTGAGCAGCAGTTTTTTCTGAAGGGTGTGCAATCAATCAGATACAAGATTTCTATGTCATAAACTATCATGTGACAATCCTGCTATAGTTTTGGAATACGCAAACCAGTATCACAAGGCCTGGCAGGAACCTTGTTGATTTATTGACATCTGTCTTCATCATTTGGAGAGTACGCATCATTGTCTTCATCATTTGGGGAGTATGCATCATTGTCTTTATCATTTGGGGAGTATGCATCATTGTCTTTATCATTTGGGGAGTATGCATCATTGTCTTCATCATTTGGGGAGTATGCATCATTGTCTTTATCATTTGGGGAGTATGCATCATTGTCTTTATCATTTGGGGAGTATGCATCATTGTCTTCATCATTTGGGGAGTATGCATCATTGTCTTCATCATTTGGGGAGTATGCATCATTTTTATATTGACCATCTCTTCACAAAACTAATTTTTGAGATATTTTGTAGTCAGAGATCTTAGGTATCAGTGCAGACTTTGTATATATTACCTTAGTACTTTTGTAGATTCCACAATACTTGTGTAATATCTCATAAATGTCATATCTTATTTTATAGTAACATATTTTAGATTTGGCAATAGTAGGATGTAATCTGTTGGCTTATAGCTAATATCACTTTTGCATGAGTGCTTATAAAGCTAATACTCAATTTATAGTAAAATACTGTGCACGTTTTCTGATTGGCAAAGCTGTTGTAACTATGTTTCCTTGTAACTTTAGAGAAGGTCGGTGTATGTCTGTGAATAAACCATCCCTTACCTTCGGTCACTCATGGGGATGGTAGATATACTGTTGAATAAATGACAATATATGACTATAAATTAAATATTAACAGCATTTTTCCTGTCCTAGATGTTTTGCAGTAGAAGGAAGGATTGAAGGATGGCAGGAACTTCACAATTTATTTAATGTTGGAGTGAATATTTGTTAGAAAGAAAACATACATGCATACTGTATGAAAACAATGAGGATTATAATTTAGATGTCTTTTTTTATGCTAATGCATGTATACATATATCACTTCAATTGTGACTTAATAAAGATAGTTGTGTGTAATCAAAACAAATGATGCCAAGGTATAACTCATAAGCCAGCACATATTATGGATACTTACAACGAGAAGGTGCATTGAATTTTCTAGTGTAGCAGTGCGAACTTTGAAACGAACAGGTCAATATTGGAAATTTGCATGTCTCCCCAGGTTTTGATGCACATACCCTGCAGTTCAGAGAGTCAGCTGAAACAAAAGCAAAAATATTGTCTATTTTTCAGGAAAAAGTATACAGTACTAATGTATGTCAACAAGTGTGAGCTTATTTTATGAATACTGTTTCAAAAGGTTATGTTATGGGTTGTTTTCATAATCAGTGTTTTTGTAGTAACAGTTATTTTACATAGTATGTACAATACAACATTTAATTGCATAGTTAATCAGTTATTAAGGATAAACATAGATCTCTTCATTTAAGCTTATTAGTAAAAAATTAAAAAATAATGTCCACTCACTCAAGTGGGTAGACAAACAGTTAACTAAAACTTATGGTGATCAAAAGCTAATTTTTCTGTCCTGCATATTAGAAACCTGAATCCCTTGGAGTAGGTAGGGTGACGTAATATAGTACAAATGCCATTGTCTCAGCTGCCCTGGAGGCATAGAGGGATAAATGCTGGCTTGGGTTCAATTAGCATCTTCTGTGACTGATGGAAGGGTGAGATGAGTGTGCCCATCCTGGGGGGGGGGGTATTTATCGGTGATGTGCCCTAAGGCTAGGTGTAATCAAAAGAAGGAAGTTGCCCTCAGATATATGTAGATGAACACATGGGAAGGGGGGTGTGGATACTGTGCAGGTCATAAATAAAAACAATAGAAGATGGATAGTAACCCTCAACCCAGGAAGTCCTTAAGTTCCTTATTAACCCCAGATTAAGTATGGACATTGGACTGGGGGATGAATTGGACTACCAGTATAGGATATGGTCACTGTGGCAGCTGTCAGATTGACAGTAAGGAGGGTTGAGGAAACAGAAGCCATCTTCTCTAAAAAGTTTTTTTTTATGTTTGTTTTTCACTTATTGTGATTTGCACTACAGAGATTATTTCTTCAAAAGAAAATGTATCAGATCTCTGGATAAGCAAAATGCTTTACTGGCTTCACATGGAGACATATCAGTAATGGGTGCATCTGATGTGTTCACATTTCGTCTTGCATGTATAATATACAACAGCCACAATAATATGCAGACCTTGTTTACTCTTCCCAGATACATGCTGACTGTAAGATGTGTGAGTTTCCAAAGATCAAGTCAAACAATTAGTGACAAGAAAATGGTGAAAAACATTAAATTAAAATTTACAAATAAAAGTGTTGGCTGTTTAATTAACATTTTCACAATGCTTGTTTAATACCCCTTTTGGCTAATACAGCATTTCAGTCCTCTGTTTAGCTGATGAATGTATTACTTCATAATGACTTGTAGTTTCTCAATGTACACATCTGTAAATTCTCTGAGTATAATGTTACAATGTATATATCTGTAAATGTTATGAGTATAATATTACAATGTATAAATCTGTAAATGTTCTGAGTATAATGTTACAATGTCAACATCTGTAAATGTTCTGAGTATAATGTTATGATGTACACATCTGTAAATGCATCTCACCCCTTACTTTTCACTTTCAACCCATACCAACATCCTATATTCAAGCCCTTCTACACAAATTGAAACCATGCTCCCCCTCAGCAGACCAACTACCTGCTGAATTCCTACAACTATCCGCCAAAGCCATTGCCTATCCTATTTCTATCCTAATCAATAGAACTATTACTGAAAGTTATATCCCAAGTTTATGGAAAATTTCCCATATTATCCCCCTCCACAAAGGAGGTCAATCCACTGAACTCTCCAATTACCGCCCCATTGTCCTCCTCTCACCTCTGGCAAAAATCATGGAAAAATGCATTCACAGACAGTTACTTGACCATCTAACACAAAATAACCTACTAGCCAACTGTCAGCATGGTTTTAAACCTTCACATAGCTCTACTACTGCCTTTCTTTTTTTCACAGATTGTATCAACAAAAACCACAACCTAAACAAGCTGTCTTCAGCACTGTTTATTGACCTGTCTAAAGCTTTTGACATGAAATTCTCATCAAAATACTAAAATCCCTGTCACTTGATACATTCTTCATAAAATGGTTCCAGTCCTACCTTGATAAAAGACAACAGGCCGTACTTTGTCATAAATCTCAATCTACTCACCTGCCCATCAACCTGGGTGTCCATCAAGGCTCCATCATTGGACCCCTACTCTTTTCCATATTCATCAATGACCTTCACCTTGCCATCCCCCAAGCTACATGCATACAATATGCAGATGACTCTACACTGATATGCTCAGCCCCCTCTTCTCCAGAACTTCTCTATCTTACCCAACAAGTATTTAACACAGTTGAGCAATGGTTCTCACATAGATGCCTTCTACTAAACCCCAAAAATGCTAAACTCCTCCTTTTCTCTCCTAAGAAGTCCCTCCCAATGAATTTCTCAGTAAACTCTACCAATAAAACTATTATATCCCCCAAACCAACCACCAAACTATTAGGTGTCACCATTGACAATAATCTGGACTTTGACATCCATATTAACACTATAAAAACAGTCAACAAAAAGCTAGGCTCTCTCTATAAGATAAAATCCTTTCTTCTACCATCAGCTCGAACCACTATAGCACACACTCATCTAATATCTTCACTTCTTTATGCCTCACCCATTTTTACTAACCTATCTAAAAATAATCTTAGCAAATTGGAAATGTCCTACAATAATATTGCAAGATTTGCTACAGGCAACCCATTTAGAACCCATCACTGCCTTAATTTAAAGCAACTAGGTTGGCTTGAACTTCAAAATCTAACTAAATTCCATCAACTAACTATAGCCCATCACACTCTTTACAAACCTTCCAAAACGCCTATTCTTTCCACACTAATCACTCCCTATAAAAACCTGGAATCCTTATGGTCTTCTCAGAAACATCTAATACATACTACTAAAACAATCTAAGCACAAATGTAGGAGGGCACCAACACAAAGGCAGTCACTCTCATAGATGTAAGTCCAATTAGTTAGATATTCCTCTCGCACAGCACAGCTGGATTACCAACGCTGCTGGGTTACCTATGCTCTTCGGCTCGATGTAAATGCTGCCCTCTCGCACAGCACAGCTAGGTTACCAATGCTCTTCAGCTCGGTGTAACTCGGTGTAACTGCAGCCCTACTCCTTACCACTCATAAACGAAAAGCAGTGTCCATAAGCAAACAGTAATTCCAATAAATATCCAACCTTGTATTCACAAGATAAATAAATAGGCAGCAAACAGCTCCTAATAATAAAATTTTTATTGCAAATGGCTAGCGCTTTCACCCGTAGGCTTCCTCAGGCCAATAAAATTTAAACAAACACTTGATCTTTATATACACATTATTTCCCCTTCCTCTGATGTCATGTCCTATATAAATTATCCCACATAAATATATACAATAAATACTATACTTTCTATTAAATGCTTATAAATAAAAACACAATTATAAGTATTTACTACATCAGATATATAAAATTAAAAACAATAAAATCATACATCTCATTTATACAATTTAATTTATATATGTATATAACTATATAAGTGCAAGTGCTTATTATGTTTTTAATCATTTCATATACCCCAATTCCATATAATAACATATATACACACATAATTATTAGACCTACAACATAAAACGATATCCACTTTGTAGCATTATATTCATCATTTTGTGCTTGTTTTATAACTTCCTAGCTTTCAACACAGGTTTGATAGGGACCCTATCATTTAACCCTGGTATGCGGTCCGCTCTAAGTCTAATAATCCACTTCATCTCATTTTGTTCTGTTTTATTAGATATATCCCCATGTCTAATAGTAGCTTGATTAACCTGGATAACCTGAAATCTAAAAACATGTTCCATAGATGTTTCTTGTACATGTTTTGACAATGCATTATTACATGATTCTATCCTTATATTGTACAAATGCTCTCTTATCCGGTCCCTTAGCCTACGATCTGTCTTGCCCACGTAAAATGCAGTGCAACATGTACATGTAGCAAGATAGACCACATGGGTAGTATCACACGTGGCTTGTACTTGGAATGTATAGCAACGCTGTGTAATGGGATGTGTAAATGTTTCTATTTCATTAATATATGAGCAATACCTACATTTATGGCACAGTTTCATTGTGCCATTCTTTCTATGTTGGCTAAC
Source organism: Protopterus annectens (assembly GCF_019279795.1). Classification (NCBI taxonomy): domain Eukaryota; kingdom Metazoa; phylum Chordata; order Ceratodontiformes; family Protopteridae; genus Protopterus; species Protopterus annectens. Next base: position 1,185,157,973 of record NC_056737.1, read on the forward strand.
TTCTCCTACCCTATTTGAGCCACATAGCATCCTATATAAATTAAGTTTATTTTTATACAAAAACTTAGGATGACTACCTTCTATTTCAGAGATCCTGGGGTCTGTCATTAATATATCCCAATGCTTCCTATATATATATATCTTTAATATTTTTCACATCTTGTGTATAATATATAGATATTTTGATGTCATTTGACATCTGTTTTTCTTTCATGGGATTCATAACTTCAATATTCCCTGTTCTATCTGCAAAATATGGATATGCCCTACCTTTTCTCATAATATCCATTTCCATTAAACCTGCATCTACTTCTTCCAGTTTATATGACCGATCCAAGAATTTCTGTTTTAATTTATTCAATTCATTCCTATACCCAGAGCTATTCGAATTCAGGCGTGTAACTCTCATCGCTTGGCCTTTAACTATGTTGTTAGATATATACTCCGGGTTCATACTGCTTCTATGCAAAAATGTATTTCTATAACAATTTTTTCTATAGACACCAGTATTGAGGAGCCCATTTGGCAACTTTTCAACATATACATCTAGATAAGGTATACTTTCTCTTGATTTTACCATCGTAAACTTTAAATAATGTGTAACTGAATTTACCTTTCCTAAAAAATCAGAAAGCTCCAATTCTCCTGCTTTCCAAATAAGGAAAAAGTCATCCACAAACCGCTTATAAAACTGGACCTTTTCCTTAAATTCAATCATCTCAAATAGGCACCTATCTTCCCGTCTGCCATTACCAAGTTGGCGTAGCTATTGGCACAAGAAGTGCCCATAGCTACGCCATCCTGCTGTATGTACACTTGGCCATTAAATGTGAACACATTATTGGTCAAGACTATTTCCATTAAATCACAGAGAACTTCGATACGAACATAATAAGCACTTGCACTTATATAGTTATATACATATATAAATTAAATTGCATAAATGAGATGTATGATTTTATTTTTTTTAATTTTATATATCTGATGTAGTAAATACTTGTAATTGTGTTTTTATTTATAAGCATTTAATAGAAAGCATAGTATTTATTGTATATATTTATGTGGGATAATTTATATAGGATATGACATCAGAGGAAGGGGAAATAATGTGTATATAAAGATCAAGTGTTTGTTTAAATTTTATTGGCCTGAGGAAGCCTACGGGTGAAAGCGCTAGCCATTTGCAATAAAAGTTTTATTATTAGGAGCTGTTTGCTGCCTATTTATTTATCTTGTGAATACAAGGTTGGATATTTATTGGAATTACTGTTTGCTTATGGACACTGCTTTTCATTTATGAGTGGTAAGGAGTAGGGCTACAGTTACACCGAGTTACACCGAGCTGAAGAGCGTTGGTAACCTTGCTGTGCTGTGTGAGAGGGCTGCATTTACATCGAGCCGAAGAGCACAGGTAACCCAGCAGCATTGGTAATCCAGCTGTGCTGTGCGAGAGGAATATCTAATTGGACTTACATCTATGAGAGTGACTGCCTTTGTGTTGGTGCCCTCCTACATTTGTGCTTAGATTATTTTAAAGATTTATTTTTGGAGTGGCACTTGCGGTGTGGTGGTAATATATAGTTTTGACTTACTTACATTTGATTATTTTCTACCACACTGCGATAATGGCAGAATCATTTAACATACCCATTGAGTTACCGTACAAACCGGAAGTGCAACGCAATAGTAAGACCAGATTTGAGGATGCCATGACTGGGGAAGTCAATCACCTGTTAACGTACGACGTCACTATCGAGACGGCGGGAGATGGTGTGGTCGAAATGGATTATCAAGGACTATCCACGCTATTGAATGAAATGGAATCGGATTTTATAAAACTAAAAAAGCTCCAACTTCAGCGACAACATTTCGAAGTTTGTATAAGTCGGAAAATAATTCCAAGAGGCTTGCGTGTACTGAAGATGCCAACTACAGGTACTGTGTACTTAGATTTATTATATATGTGGCAACAGATTAACTTGGAAACGAACATTAGATATATGGAACTTTTAAATGTATATTTACTGCCACAAGAAATAATGCTAAGGGAGCATATACAGAAACAGCAGTCACACCTATATAAAGTGTACCCTAATCATGTTTTGGATAACTTGATTGAAAAATTTTTGAAACTCTTGGAACAGAAGCAGAATAAAATTAGGAGGGACACTGAAGATTTTAAAAAGGGCCATGTCTTCACTTGGCCTAGGGTAGATTATGCTGAGAAAAATGGAAGAGAGACTGTGAAAGCTAACAAATTTAATAAAGCATCTGAAAAAGTAACTACTGATGTATCTGAATGTAATATTCAATGTCATGACTTAACTGATAAAAACATGGAGAGAGAGAGCAGTTAAGTAGTAATAGGAGGGTAGTGGTCACGACAGCGATGATACATAATGACAATGGAAATGAAATGTGTTTGTTACCCTCGAGCACCATACAGAGTAATTTCAGGGATGGAGAAATAATAACAGAGAATGATACACAAGCACAAATAGAAGTGCTGGGTGAAGACACCCATGAGATTACTACTAGAAGGAAGGATGGTAATAATACACAAAATATTTCCAGCAACTTTAACTATAAGGCTCCTTTCCCCATTGTGGATCAATGGAGGGGTGGAGGGGGGAGGGACCGGTCCACAAGCAGGGGACGGCAGAGGAAGAGAGTAGCAGACTCGAATTATGTAGGTCCAACACTAAAGAAAATGTGGCAAGGGACCAAAAATCCCTAATATGGAACATTTCAAGAAGACAGTTATCCAGAGATGAACGTTATGTACTGGAGAAAGGCCTTACATTTATTCCCTCTAACAAGAGTGATATTACAGAAAGTGTAATAGATTTAAAACTATTTACATGTAATTTACAATTAAAACTAGAATTTGGACACACTATAACTGAAAGGCATTATTTTAGAAAGCCAAGTACATATACTCCTATCTTGCATCCATTGATTGATGCATTTTCTAAATTAATCGAACAAGAGTTGCATGAACATAAGAGAATAAATAAGAACAAGAAGTGGTATGGAAATTTAAGACCTAGACAGAGAGAAGCTCTTAGAATATTAAGGGATGATTCTAGTATTATGATTAGACCAGCTGATAAGGGCGGAGCCATAGTAGTGATGGACATGGACAAATACGTAACGAGTATGTGCAATATGCTGAATAATGAGCAATTTTATAAAAAAGATTAATACAAACAAGGTGAATAAGGTAATAGAAAGAGTTATGATGAGACTTGAAGAACTTTTTAACCAAGGTAAAATTAATGAGGAATTATTTAGATATTTCCTGGTTGAAAATCCAACCATACCAAGTATACAAGGAGTACCTAAAATTCACAAACATGATACAGATTCACCTATGAGACCAGTAGTTGCAGGCAGGGGGTGGACGACAGAACCGATATCATTGTATTTAGAGTCCCTACTGAGACCTATTGTGAATAAATATACTCACGTATTGAGAGACACAAAACACTTTTTGATAATGTTATATGATGAAACTTCAAAAACCTATGTAAGTGAGAGAGACTGCCTGGTAACGTTGGATGTCCAATCCCACTTTACAATGATACCTAATAAAGAGGGAATAGCATGTATTCATAGATGTTTAGAGAGAGATGAGACATATACAAAAAAATCGTATCGAAGTTCTCTGTGATTTAATGGAAATAGTCTTGACCAATAATGTGTTCACATTTAATGGCCAAGTGTACATACAGCAGGATAGCATAGCTATGGGCACTTCTTGTGCCAATAGCTACGCCAACTTGGTAATGGCAGACTGGGAAGATAGGTGCCTATTTGAGATGATTGAATTTAAGGAAAAGGTCCAGTTTTATACACGGTTTGTGGATGACCTTTTCCTTATTTGGAAAACAGGAGAATTGGAGCTTTCTGATTTTTTAGGAAAGGTAAATTCAGTTACACATTATTTAAAGTTTACGATGGTAAAATCAAGAGAAAGTATACCTTATCTAGATGTATATGTTGAAAAGTTGCCAAATGGGCTCCTCAATACTGGTGTCTATAGAAAAAATTGTTATAGAAATACATTTTTGCATAGAAGCAGTATGCACCCAGAGTATATATTTAACAACATAGTTAAAGGCCAAGCGATGAGAGTTTCACGCCTGAATTCGAATAGCTCTGGGTATAGGAATGAATTAAATAAATTAAAACAGAAATTCTTGGATCGGTCATATAAACTGGAAGAAGTAGATGCAGGTTTAATGGAAATGGATATTATGAGAAAAGGTAGGGCATATCCATATTTTGCAGATAGAACAGGGAATATTGAAGTTATGAATCCCATGAAAGAAAAACAGATGTCAAATGACATCAAAATATCTATATATTATACACAAGATGTGAAAAATATTAAAGATATATATAGGAAGCATTGGGATATATTAATGACAGACCCCAGGATCTCTGAATTAGCAGGTAGTCATCCTAAGTTTTTGTATAAAAATAAACTTAATTTATATAGGATGCTATGTGGCTCAAACAGGGTAGGAGAAGTTAGCCAACATAGAAAGAATGGCACAATGAAACCGTGCCATAAATGTAGGTATTGCTCATATATTAATGAAATAGAAACATTTACACATCCCATTACACAGCGTCGCTATACATTCCAAGTACAAGCCACGTGTGATACTACCCATGTGGTCTATCTTGCTACATGTACATGTTGCACTGCATTTTACGTGGGCAAGACAGATCGTAGGCTAAGGGACCGGATAAGAGAGCATTTGTATAATATAAGGATAGAATCATGTAATAATGCATTGTCAAAACATGTACAAGAAACATCTAAGGAACATGTTTTTAGATTTCAGGTTATCCAGGTTAATCAAGCTACTATTAGAATGGGGATATATCTAATAAAACAGAACAAAATGATATGAAGTGGATTATTAGACTTAGAGCGGACCGCATACCAGGGTTAAATGATAGGGTCCCTATCAAACCTGTGTTGAAAGCTAGGAAGTTATAAAACAAGCACAAAATGATGAATATAATGTTACAAAGTGGATATCGTTTTATGTTGTAGGTCTAATAATTATGTGTGTATATATGTTATTATATGGAATTGGGGTATATGAAATGATTAAGAACATAATAAGCACTTGCACTTGTATAGTTATATACATATATAAATTAAATTGTATAAATGAGATGTATGATTTTATTGTTTTTAATTTTATATATCTGACATAGTAAATACTTATAATTGTGTTTTTATTTATAAGCATTTAATAGAAAGTATAGTATTTATTGTATATATTTATGTGGGATAATTTATATAGGATATGACATCAGAGGAAGGGGAAATAATGTGTATATAAAGATCAAGTGTTTGTTTAAATTTTATTGGCCTGAGGAAGCCTACAGGTGAAAGCGCTAGCCATTTGCAATAAAAGTTTTATTATTAGGAGCTGTTTGCTGCCTATTTATTTATCTTGTGAATACAAGGTTGGATATTTATTGGAATTACTGTTTGCTTATGGACACTGCTTTTCATTTATGAGTGGTAAGGAGTAGGGCTGCAGTTACACCGAGTTACACCGAGCTGAAGAGCGTTGATAACCTAGCTGTGCTGTGCGAGAGGGCTGCATTTACATCGAGCCGGAGAGCATAGGTAACCCAGCAGCGTTGGTAATCCAGCTGTGCTGTGCGAGAGGAATATCTAACTAATTGGACTTACATCTATTAGAGTGACTGCCTTTGTGTTGGTGCCCTCCTACATTTGTGCTTAGATTATTTTAAAGATTTATTTTTGGAGTGGCACTTGCGGTGTGGTGGTAATATATATTTTTGACATACTACTAAAACAAACAACAAGGCTGGTGACTCCCTTTTTTCTAATATAGTTGGAAAAGCCTGGAATCTCCTCCCAAATGAACTCTCCACACTTCCCTCACTATCCTGTTTCAAAAATAAATTGTAATTGTTCCTCAAAACTCACTGGTTATGCCCATGCTCTAAACCTGACTAGTCTATATGTGTCTCTAAATACTTTTCTCTTCCTACCCCGTCGACTCACACACAGCAACTCCTTCTTATTAAACTAATTTACTAAACTATCTCCAACATACCTTGATTGTATTAGCATTCCTTTGTTATGCCTGTATTCTGCACTGTAAATATTACTGTTATAACCTGTAATAGATACTGTTAATAGTTTTTATTTGTCTCATGTTTCGTTAGTTTTGATTGTGTTAATTTCATTGTCCTACCTGTATCTCCCAGGGCCTCTACTGAAAATGGACATATATCCAGTTAGACTAGCCCGGTCAACAAATGTAAAATAAAATAAAAAAATAAAATAAATAAAAAATGTTCTGAGTATAATGTTACGATGTACACATCTGTAAATGTTCTGAGTATAATGTTACAATGTACACATCTGTAAATGAGTATAATGTTACGATGTATACATCTGTAAATGTTCTGACTATATTACAATGTGCACATCTGTAAATGTTCTGAGTATAATATGATGTACACATCTGTAAATGTTCTGAGTATAATGTTACAATGTTACAATGTATACATCTGTAAATGTTATGAGTATAATGTTACGATGTATACACATCTGTAAATGTTGAGTATAATGTTACAAAGTACACATCTGTAAATATTCTGAGTATAATGTTACAATGTACACATCTGTAAATGTTCTGAGTATAATATTACGATGTACACATCTGTAAATGTTGTGAGTATAATGTTACAATGTTACAATGTATACATCTGTAAATGTTATGAGTATAATATTACAATGTACACATCTGTAAATGTTCTGAGTATAATATTACGATGTACACATCTGTAAATGTTCTGAGTATAATGTTACAACGTTAGAATTTATACATCTGTAAATGTTATGACATCTGTAAATGTTCTGAGTATAATATTATGATGTACACCTGTAAATCTTCTGAGTATAATATTACAATGTATACATCGTAAATGTTCTGAGTATAATGTTACGATGTTCACATCTGTAAATGTTTTGAGTATAATGTTACGATGTACACATCTGTAAATGTTCTGAGTATAATGTTATGATGTATACATCTGTAAATGTTCTGAGTATAATGTTACGATGTACACATCTGTAAATGTTCTGAGTAAAATGTTATGATGTACACATCTGTAAATGTTCTGAGTATAATGTTACGATGTACACATCTGTAAATGTTTTGAGTATAATGTTACGATGTACACATCTGTAAATGTTCTGAGTATAATGTTCCGAGTATAATGTTACGATGTATACATCTATAAATGTTCTGAGTATAATGTTACAATGTATACATCTGTAAATGTTCTGAGTATAATGTGACAATGTTAGAATGTATACATCTGTAAATGTTATGAGTATAATATTACAATGTACACATCTGTAAATGTTCTGAGTATAATATTACGATGTACACATCTGTAAATGTTCTGAGTATAATGTTAGAATCCCAAGAAACACTGTGGAAGCAACAATTGACGAAATAGCACACTGGTACCACAGTAAATTCCACGATCCACACTTGATTTAAGTAAAAGCACAAGCTCTTTATTTCAACAAGCCAAAGACAATTCGTTGAGCGCTTTCATGTATAAAATACACTTCATCAGAACACTTAATAAGCCTTAAGGCTCTCTATAAATACTTAAAAGACCGCCAAAATTAATTGTTTAAGAACTACGCCCTCACCATTTCTTAAAACTATAGTACATACTTTCCCACTTGTAACACATACAAAACATTAAATGCAACACTAATTACCATTGCAGGTAAATTTGCACGCTTAAAAATCTGATCTTTATCAAAAAACAATATACTACTTTGAAGAAAGGAACCAGAACTCTGCTAAAGTCCACAAGGATGTATTTTTATTTCTGAAGTGTTCCAAAAGTCACAGATAAAATCACACTGAAGTATTCCAAAAGTCACAGATAAAATCACACAAGCGCTTTCGCTCAGGCAGTCCTGAGCTTTATCAAGTGAAAACAAAATGCAGTATGCAGTAACCTCCATTAAATAGCCTAGCAATTATACAATTAATTAATTAGTAAGTCTAGTACTAAGGTGTGGTGCTTTGGAGTTGGATGTTAAAAAGTTAGTCATTATACCAACTCAAAAATGAAATGTTTGCAACAACATCTGCACTTAAATAAAATGACTAACCATAAAAACATTTTAAAATACCAGTTTCCTAGGTTTCAGAACATAAAAGTCTGAAGTCTGGTTGGGGTTGTAGATTGTTAAGGAATATGCTTAAAGATGTGTTTGGATTGTCAGTGAATTGTTAAAAAATTTTTTCTTTTTATTATTACTTTGCACTGATAAAGACATGCAATAAAATGTGCGTGAGATATTTTTGATGCCCATCCATATACCATTTCATATAGAATTTGATTTATTAGTCAGAATCCTAAAACCGTGGATGTTCAGTAATTTAATATGCTGTGTGGGGATGCTGTAGTATGAAGGGGGTCAAGTATGAGAGTTATAACCTAATTTGTATAATTGCTAGGCTATTTAATGGAGGTTACTGCATACTGCATTTTGTTTTCACTTGATAAAGCTCAGGACTGCCTGAGCGAAAGCGCTTGTGTGATTTTATCTGTGACTTTTGGAATACTTCAGTGTGATTTTATCTGTGACTTTTGGAACACTTCAGAAATAAAAATACATCCTTGTGGACTTTAGCAGAGTTCTGGTTCCTTTCTTCAAGGTCGTGGATTATTCTTTGCTTGTCTTTGGTTTTTTGTGCATTAATATACTACTTTGTTATTCAAGTTAAAAATAACAAATAGCATTCCCAAATATTGTCACTTGATTCAAGTTAATCTTAACATCTGTCCTTAAGGACAGGGTTCCATAAATGCAATGTTCAACAATTTACTAAAACACTACCTTGTGAATACCTTAAAATAATCTTTGTATAAAGGCAATACAATTCTGTATACAGATTTTACGAATTATATACTCCTAAAGAGATTTTTAATGCAATTCTACAGTCAAGATTTAACTACTGTATATATTGTATCATGTGTTCCTAATCAAGGGTTTTGTGGGGATCATGTCATTTAAACCTGGAAGGCAGGCTGCATTTAATTTCAACTGCCATTTTATTTCTTTCTCACCCACTATTCTCTTGATGTCCCCTCCCCTCAGGTTCTCCCTTACTACTTCCAAAATTCCAAATTTAAATTTATCACATGTTTTACTTTTGGAAATGTGTCGAAATAAAGCATTGTTCTCGTCCCTCTTCCCTATACAATAAATGTGATCATAAATTCTATTTTTTAATAGTCTGTCGGTTTTCCCGACATAAAAACAGGGACAAGAACAACACATGGCTAAATAGATCAAATGCTTGGTGTTACAATTGCCATAGACAAACCTAATTTTGTTATTGTTGATGTTTTTTAAGGTACAACAAACATCCTCACAGATAAAGGCACATTGCGAACATCTACCACATTTCCTAGTCCCCCCTCTCTGTGTGTTGTTACTCCCCCCTTGTCTGTTGGCCTTCCATTCAATAAGATTTTTAATGTTTGGGCCTGTTTTATAAACAAAGGAGGGTCTGTCACTGACGAAATCTTTAATGGACTCGTCACTGGTAATGATGTTCCAGTTAGAAGTGATGATTTTCTTAACATCACCTGCATATTTTCCATACTTGACAATATAGGACTTCAAGTATTCATTTGTACCTTTGTTATCTTGACATTTCTTGCTAGTATCGGGAAGAACTGACCCTTCCCCAAAAGTGGTGTATACTTTTTCCCCCATTCCTGTATCACAAACCTGGTCACATCCGTAATCAAATTGGGTGGGTACCCCTTGTCCCTAAACATTCTCCCTATATGGTTGATTTCCAACTCCATGTCCGCACGGACCGTTGTCATCCTAGCAGCCCGAATGCACTGCCCTTTGATTATACTACGTTTCTGTGAGTAGGGGTGACTACTACTAAAATCCAAATAACCATTACTAAATGTGTCCTTTCTGTAGATCTTAGATTGAAAGGACATCCCATCATTGAATATGTACACATCGAGATAGTTGATTCCACTCATGTTGAATTGATGTACAAACTCTAAGTAGTTAGTAGTCTGGTTGATGTATCCAATGAATTTAGATAATGAAGTAGTGTCCCCCTTCCATAACAAAAACAAGTCATCCAGATAACGGACATAGCAGGATATGTTTTCCATCCACTCACTGTTCAACACAAACTCTTCCTCCCAATCCAGGAGCACAAGATTGGCATAAATGGGGGCGCAGGCAGCCCCCATAGCCACACCAGAGGTTTGTCGAAAATATTCACCTTCAAAGAAAATGAAGTTGTTGTCAAGTACAATTTCAGTAAATTCAGAAATAAGCTGAATCTTCTCCCAACTTAACCCACTATGTTTCCTCAAACTAGCTGTAAATCTGTCCAACCCCTCGTCCTTGGGGATACAGGAGAAAAGATCCTTGATGTCAATTGTGACAAAGATCATATCAGTACTCCATAACTCTTGGGTGAAAATCCCCAAAAATTCCCACGAATCTCTGATAATGTGCTGACACCCTTCCAGAGTGTGTTTTGACCAAAAATCAACCACTCTACCAAAAGGAAAGGTTTTACTGTAACTGCCTGCAATAATCGGTCTAAAAGGGGGGTTCAGCACATCCTTGTGCACCTTCGGAATTCCGAATATTGTAGCTAATTGTGGAAAATCAACCTTGAGAAATTTGTAGAGCTCTTCATCAATTCTCTCATCCAACAAAAACTCTTCCAAGAATAAATCAATCCTATGATGGGCAATGTTAACCTGATTTAGACTTGCTACCTCATATTGTGTAATGTTGCGAAGAATGTCAAAAATCTTTGCTGTGTATGCATTCTGATCGTATAACACTATGCCACCCCCTTTGTCGGCAGACATGATCCTGATATTATTTTCACTTAAGGTATCTAATATTTCCCCCAGATGTTTATCATAACTACTACAGGATGATGTATTGTTCATTTGCTTACACAAAGAATAAATTTCTCTGCTAACTACATTCTCAAAGGATGTTAATGTTTTGTGTATAGGGGGTGTGAATGAACTTTTCTTCTTAAGTGAATTCTTTGGTACACTAACACCCTTTTTGTCACGAAAAAATATTCCCAAGTTTAGTTTCCTTAGAAACAATTTGAATTCAACCAGGGTGTCAACCACATCCAGGGGTTGGCTAGGTATGTATTTCATCCCTTTGGTAAAAACTCGAAAGTGTTCCTTGTTAACTGGAAAGGGAGTATAATTGTATACCTTAATGTCCCCTTCAATGTTTATAATGTTGTTAGTACTATTCACCACTGCTTCCTTATTACCAACACTATTGGAATTTATTGTTCCCTGTACTGGTGGCCCCATTTGTTGAAACTCTGTTTCTTCCCTGCTTGTTGCCATTTTGTCCCCTCCCAGTCTCCTGGTATAAAAAATCATCCGCACCTGGGACATTAGGAGAGTCTACACATCTGTAAATGTTCTGAGTATAATGTTATGATGTACACATCTGTAAATGTTCCAAGTATAATATTACGATGTACACATCTGTAAATGTTCTGAGTATAATGTTACAATGTTGCAATGTATACATCTGTAAATGTTATAAGTATAATATTACAATGTATACATTTATAAATTTTCTGAGTATAATGTTACAATGTATACATCTGAAATGTTATGAGTGTAATGTTACACAGTAGGGATAGTGGTACCAATAATTAATTTTTGGGAATGATATTAACCATGAAAAAATATATTTGCCAAAACTAACAAAAAGTACAGCTGATAATAAAATACAACAAATATATGTCAAAATCAAGTCCGAGAGAACAGTTGTATATTTATCACTACATAGCCTTTTATACTAGTCTCTTAGTATGCTAATTTGTGTCAATAAAACTGCATTTTGAAATATTATCTTCATATTTTATTATTGTGTCTGACAGCTAACTTAGAATTTCATGTTATTTCAGGAAAAGGATAAGAAACCACTCGGCACTCAGAATCAAAGGTAATAGTGTGGATATGGTTAAGCATACAAAATTCCTGGGTGTACACATATCAGAGGATCCTTCGTGGTAGTGAAATGCTACCCAACTGGTCAAGAAAAAACACTGATGCCTCCACTTTTTAAGAAGGCTTAATAACAGCTAAGGCTTTTCCTCATATTCTCTCCACCTTCTATAGAGGTGCAATAGAGAGCATCCTCACCTGCAACTTCACAGTGTAGAGAGCATCCTCACCTGCAACTTCACAGTGTAGAGAGCATCCTCACCTGCAACCTCACAGTGTAGAGAGCATCCTCACCTGCAACCTCACAGTGTAGAGAGCATCCTCACCTGCAACTTCACAGTGTATAGAGCATCCTCACCTGCAACTTCACAGTGTAGAGAGCATCCTCACCTGCAACTTCACAGTGTAGGGAGCATCCTCACCTGCAATAGAGAGCATCCTCACCTGCAACTTCACAGTGTAGAGAGCATCATCACCCGCACCTTCACAGTGTATAGAGCATCCTCACCTGCAACTTCACAGTGTAGAGAGCATCCTCACCTGCAACTTTACAATGTGGTTTGGAAGCTGCACAGTTACAGAAAGGAAGGCACTACAAAGAGTAGTGACGGTTGCAGAGACGGTAACAAGTTCCAGTCTTCTATCGATGCAACATCTTTATACTGCAAGAAGCATCTGAAAGGCCACCAAAATAATGCAGGACAACACTCATCTTGTACATGGACTGTTTAAGCATCTGGCATTGGGCAGGAGATATCACAGCATCCGCTGCAGGACTACAACATTCACTAACAGTTTCTACCCTACAGTGATTAGATTTCTAAATTTGGGCACTAATCCAGGGGTCTGAACACATTAATGTCAATTTTTATTTATTTGTGCAATATATACTTACATATATTCCAAGTAAGTGCAATATTTATTTAATATATTCATAGTCAGTAATACGTTACGGATTTCAATCTGTTGTGTGTTTTGTATTACTTTAAAAAGGATAGTTAGTTTAACTCCGGGGAAGGTATTCTTTTTGTATATGACTGTTGGTAAATGTCTCTGCTCTTTCTTGCATGTATTGGGAGTAGTAGTGTATTTGTTAGTTATGTTTTTCCTCTACTTGTATGTGTTGTTTCACTTTCCTTTGTAATCTCAAGAATTGAGCTGATGCACAAAATTTAATTTAGGCTACACATGTGGAGTTCTAAATGACAATAAAGTTTACTTTGACTTTGACTTTCATTACTTGTAATTTATTTTCTTTCTGAATGTTGCAAAAAAAGAGAATTACATGTCTTTTGCTGTTAGTTATTTTGGTGTGTGGTTATATCTCCGCAATCTGGTTTATGTTTTATGCATATGTTCATTGTGCAGCATAAAATAATTGACTGGTTGGGAAGTCTGAACCAGCTCATAGAACAAAAGTTTACAGTTTGATTAGAAAACATGATAGGCAAAAATCATTTTACAGAAAACAATGTTCTACAAAAACATTGCAACGAAAGCTACGTAGCAATTATTTTATAGTATGTTTGTGTACAGTGAGATTTGTGTGTGTTTGTCCCTGGAATTCGGAGATGTGGACTCTACAACCACATAAACTGACTACTGCAGGTAAGTGCAGTGTAAGTGACAGCAGAAAAAGTGATTCAGAGACATGCTTAGATGCAATTAGGAAGACCTCATTTTCTGCTTATTGCTTTGTCTCTAAACACCTGTAATTATCTTCAGGGTTGAACAGCATTCTTTACTGGTAATTACCACAGTCAGTTCATGCATTGGCTTGGTACAGTCGCCCTTCTCATTCACTGTCCCACAGAGTTGCAGCATTCATACACACACACACACACACACACACACGCACACACACACACACACACACACACACACACACACATATACACACACACACACACACACACACACACACACACACACACACACACACACACACACACACAAACGCACTTACATATACACACAATTATCTCTCACCGTTCATACTCTATAGAGGGACACACATACACACACACACACACACACACACACACACACACACACACACACACACACACACACACACACACACACACACACACACACACACACACACACACACAAAATGCACTTAGATATGCATACAATTATTTTTCACCATTCATACCCTACACACACACACACACACACACACATATGCAGATATACTCCCAACCCACCATCATTAAGTCAGTGTTGTACTTCCCTAAACTTACCTGCAGTACAGTCTCTCATCTTGGCATAATGGAGGACCACAGTATTATGGGTGTGTTAATTTTAATGGCCAACCGTGCTAACTTATAAAGTCAAGTGATCTTCTGAACCATGGAATGTCTGATTACCATTTAGTGTGACTATTGGGTCAGCTCTCCAAGACTGTGCTACCAGCCTTATCAGATCACTGCAGTGGGGTTGTCTTTAACTTGAAAAGCGTTACTACAAAGGGTTGGTCACTGGTGTTAGGGCTCATTGCTTACAACAATCCTTTCTGTATCTCAGTGTCTAAGTGGTGATGACATCTTTTTCAGAAAAATATGCATTTTGTTTTCATTTCAGCTTGGAATTAAACAGGTCCATTAAAAACTAAATTTAACTGTGAATGTATATCTCAATGCCTTTAAAAAGTGTCACTGCTAATATTTTTTGAGAAACAACTGCTTCAGCTTTTGGCCATGTCTGTATCATATACTTGCCAATACTTGCTTGAAAAACATTGCTATTTCATACTCATTTGACAGCTACAAACCTGACTTATTGCATATGAATTTCAAAGACACACTAATAAGCAGAACCATTGCTGTCAGTGGAAGTGTTTTGTTTTTTCCTTGGACCGCCCACTATCAACCTTTACTCATCCTCCCTCCTTTTTCCCCCCTTAGCTTTTTTATTTCCCCTATTTCTCCAAGGTTTTCTATCAGCATTTCATACTCACCAACCTCTCCTCTCACCATGGACAGACATTTGTTTACTATCCTCCCCTTCATATCATTTCTTCTTATTATATCATATCATCTAACAAGTTATGAAACTCTACCCCTTGTAGGAGCCCACCTCCCAAATGGTCATACCTCTCTTCATTCCCAAAATCCCTCCAATCTCATCCCCCCCTTTCACTACCCCGGTAATAACCAGTTCTTCACAACACCCCATCTTACTCCTTGCCACCCTAAAGTACCTAGCTCTAAGGACACTCTCAAACTACTAATTAAACTCCAAAAGATATTTGACTATTTGAAAAAATCCATCACAAAAGATGGCGACATCCACCCCAACCCAGGCCCTAACTCTGATCCAGGCCTCAACATCCTGAATTCAGCTAGAACCTCAGCAGGCTCCCTCCTTATCTTTCACCTCAACCTAAGAAGTATCAATAATAAGGTCCATAACTTACATGCCATGCTTGCAACCCACTCCCAGACATTATGTGTCTAACGGAAACATGGCTAAAACCTAGCACCAAGGATGAAGAAATCATCCCTCCTGGGTATAACGTTCTCAGATCTGATCGTCTAACTAGAAAGGGTGGGGGAACAGCCGTTATGTTTAAGAATATGTTGAGCGTCACTATGAACCCCCTCCAACCCCCAAAAATTCCTAACCTTGAACTGCTTGCCCTAAAGCTATCCCTCAACAAACAAAAAAGTATTAATCTCATCGTAGTCTATATACCACCAGGAAATAACGTTGAAAACCTTGAACATATCCTTAATTGGTTAGCTACAACCTATCCCCAAGAAACCATAATACTAGGAGACGTTAATATTGATTGGTCTCTCTACTCCAACCACTCAAATCCTCTCCCCATTAACTTGC
Source organism: Protopterus annectens (assembly GCF_019279795.1). Lineage (NCBI taxonomy): Eukaryota > Metazoa > Chordata > Ceratodontiformes > Protopteridae > Protopterus > Protopterus annectens. Next base: position 1,185,173,906 of record NC_056737.1, read on the forward strand.
ATGGCTTCTCTCAAAATATACTATCTACCACCAGAATTGGGAATGCTCAACAAAAGGAGAGAATCATTGACTGGATCCTTACTAATAAAGCCCCAAATAACTATACTGCAGGGACTCTTCCCAATGACCTTAGTGACCACCTTATTACCTTTATCTTAAAACACAAATGTACAACATCTAACCATCCCCAAACCAGGCTGGTCAGGAACAGTAAGAATTTTGTCCCACAACACTTTCTTGCTGATCTCAAAGCATGTAACTGGTCCTCCCTAAAAACGCTTCCCTTAGAGGACAGTGTCTCTTATTTTAATGACACTTTACTTAAGATACTTGATGTTCATGCTCCTAAAAGACTGACCAGGACCAAGGAACGATTGCTCCTTGGCTAACAAAGACACCAAATCCAAAATTAAACTCCGGGATCAGGCCTGGAATAAATGGAGAGCTACCAAAACCCCTGGACGGATCAAGTTTCTTCAGCTTAGAAACTCAACCAAATTAGCGTCTTGATGGACAAAAACAACATTTTGTCACCTCCAAGACAAACACCAGCACAATCCCAAAAATTCTGGGCTGGCTTCAATCATCTCCTTCGTCCAGGAAAATCGGCCACCCCCACCCCTGGTAAACTCATCGGCAAAGATCCAAGTGAAATAGCTAACACTTTCAATACATTTTTTACGGAGACCATCCAGTCTCTCGCCAATCAGCTTACCAATACTCCCTCATTCACAACCCCAACTAAAAACCCTTCTCAGTCCTCCCTTAACTTACAACCCACACCTACCTCTTACATTCGTACCCTCTTGAAAAAACTCAAACCAACTAGCGGCTGACCTACTCCCAGCCAACTACCTACAAATAGCATCTGACGCCATTGCCTACCCTGTTTCAATCCTGATCAACCGATCTATATCTGAATCTTCTATCCCCTCAATCTGGAAAATCTCTTATATCATCCCTCTCCATAAAGGTGGATCCTCCACTGACACATCTAACTACAGGCCAATAGCTATACTGTCTCCCCTAGCCAAAATCCTGGAACGCTGTGTTCATAAACAGCTCATTACCCATCTTTCTCAAAATAACCTCCTGTCTAACACCCAGCATGGATTCCGCCCCCATCACAGCACAACCTCTGCTCTTCTCTCCTTTGTTGATTCAATCAACCAAAACCGCAATAACAAACTTATTTCCTCTGCGCTTTTTCTTGACCTATCAAAAGCCTTTGATATGGTGAACCACCATCTACTAATACAAACACTGCAAACCTTTCATCTTAGTAAATCAACAATAAGTTGGTTTAACGACTACCTATCGAGTAGAAAGCAGGTGGTTCAGTGTCAAAACAGGCTATCAGACCTACTCCCCACTAATATCGGTGTTCCACAAGGATCTATACTCGGCCCCCTTCTTTTTTCCCTTTTTATTAACAGTTTACACACGATCATTCCTAAAGCTACTTGCATTCAATACGCAGATGACTCCACCCTGATATGCTCGGACGTTTCTCTTGCCAAACTCCAAGTTGCAACCCAAAATTGCTTCTCCTTAGTTGAAACATGGTTCTCAGAACTAAAGCTACTACTAAATCCATCCAAAACTAAATTACTTCTATTTTTCCCCACACTAAATACCCCCCAAGTAAATGAACCACCTAATGCCACTACCCCAACCTTCTGCGTGTCCTCCAACAATGGAATCATAATCGAACCCGTCTCCCACACCAAACTTCTTGGGGTTACCATAGATAACAAACTTAAATTTGATACACATGTCAGTCTGACCATTAAGTCTGTAAACAAAAACTCGGGTCTTTGTATAGAATAAAACTTTCTTAACTCCGCACACCAAACTAACTATTGCTAGGACCCACCTTCTGTCTACACTCCTCTACGCTTCGCCAGTATTCTCCTTCCTCAACAAGAAGGAACTCAACAAACTGTCTACTAGCTATAACCACATAGCCAGATTTATAACAGGGATGCCCTATCGGACCCATCACTGCCAAAATCTTAGGACCCTCGAATGGTTAGAACTCTCCAACACACTCAAACTTAACCAACTCTCTGAGGCATTTAAAATAATTAATTATCCAGAAAAAACTCCCTCACTGAACAAAATACTTACCCCTTACTCCAACCTCACATCCCTTAGATCATCCAAAAGCCTACTAGTTCAAACCATCAAGTCTAACAACTTGGGAGGCGAAGCACTCTATGCAAATTCCATTGGCAAATCCTGGAATGCCCTCCCAAATAACCTAAGACACATGACCTCTCTTCACCAATTCAAAAAACACCTCAAAGACCTATTAAAGTCCCAATGGCTCTGCCCCTGCTCTAATCCTGACTAATACTAAAACTCTCCTTGCCCACTAAAGTCCCTACTAAACCCACTAACCTATGGTCTCAACTAATTCTAATGCTAGTTCATTATAGGTATTGTACTTCTTTTAAATAATTGTATAATATATATGTTTGATTCCTCTTTGAATGTAACAACTATAACTCTATCCTTGAATGTTATGTTTAACTACCTCTTTATTGTGGAGCTTTTCTCCGCGGGCCTCTACTGAAAAGGGACATGTATCCAGCTAGACTAGCCCGGTCAAGAAATGTAAAATAAAATAAAAATAAAATAAAAATAAATAAATAAATTTTTCAGGAAGCGTGTAACACTGACTTAATGAATGTTGCTCTTGTGTATATACTTGCTGAATGCTATTCTCTTGATGTGTTCTACACAGAAAGACATCGCATGACAGTGATAGTCTCTGCAATCCTATCATTAAATGGTACATGAGTGCATACTTCCTGCTGGGTTGGCCGGTATGGCAAAGGAGCTACCATGGTAGCTTTGTGCATCCATACCGAATAGCTTATCAGCTTCTCTCCCTACCACAACATAAATTATTCCCAATTCAGAGCAACTGCAAAGCTCTGCTGAACGAGTGACCTAGGTCAAATGAAAGTTTCTGCAAAGCAGCTCATCAAACTCATTATTACAGAGCCTTCAAATATCTTAACTGGAAAGAGTTATCATGCTGTCATCACTATCCTTAGCTACCAGCTATGCACAGCCTATTATACAAGGTAAATAGGCATTAAACATTACTTCAACTGTACTGTCCACCTATAGCACTCTGTTCTAAGCAAAAGATAGCACTCAGCATAAATACATTTTATAACATAGCAGGAATGCCATCCCTCCCCTGTAAAACTGATAGACAACCTGTACGCTTTCAAGTTAAAACTAAAATAATGTAGAATACAATTGTGGGCTTGTCCATGTGCATCCCCTAGATAAAACCATGATTGTCCATGCACATTCCCTAGATAAAACCATGATTGCCCATGCAAATTCCCTAGATAAAACCATGATTGTCAATATGCATTCCCTAGATAAAACTATGATTGTCATTGCACATTCCCTAGATAAAACCATGATTGCCCATGCGCATTCCCTACATAAAACCATGATTGCCCATGCGCATTCCCTAGATAAAACCATGATTGCCCATGCGCATTCCCTAGATAAAACCATGATTGCCCATGCGCATTCCCTAGATAAAACCATGATTGTCCATATGCATTCCCTAGATAAAACCATGATTGCCCATGCGCATTCCCTAGATAAAACCATGATTATCTATGCACATTCCCTAGATAAAACCATGATTATCCATGCACATTCCCTAGATAAAACCATGATTGTTCATATGCATTCCCTAGATAAAACCATGATTGCCCATGCGCATTCCCTAGATAAAACCATGATTGTCCATATGCATTCCCTAGATAAAACCATGATTGCCCATGCGCATTCCCTAGATAAAACCATGATTATCTATGCACATTCCCTAGATAAAACCATGATTATCCATGCACATTCCCTAGATAAAACCATGATTGTTCATATGCATTCCCTAGATAAAACCATGATTGCCCATGCACATTCCCTAGATAAAACCATGATTGCCCATGCGCATTCCCTAGATAAAACCATGATTGTCCATATGCATTCCCTAGATAAAACCATGATTGCCCATGCACATTCCCTAGATAAAACCATGACTGACCATGCACATTCCCTAGATAAAACCATGATTGCCCATGTGCATTCCCTAGATAAAACCATGATTGTCCATATGCATTCCCTAGATAAAACCATGATTGCCCATGCGCATTCCCTAGATAAAACCATGATTATCCATGCACATTCCCTAGATAAAACCATGATTGCCCATGCACATTCCCTAGATAAAACCATGATTGCCCATGCGCATTGCCTAGATAAAACCATGATTGCCCATGCGCATTCCCTAGATAAAACCATGATTGTCCATATGCATTCCCTAGATAAAACCATGATTGCCCATGCGCATTCCCTAGATAAAACCATGATTATCTATGCACATTCCCTAGATAAAACCATGATTATCCATGCACATTCCCTAGATAAAACCATGATTGTTCATATGCATTCCCTAGATAAAACCATGATTGCCCATGCGCATTCCCTAGATAAAACCATGATTGTCCATGCACATTCCCTAGATAAAACCATGATTGCCCATGCGCGTTCCCTAGATAAAACCATGATTATCCATGCACATTCCCTAGATAAAACCATGATTGTTCATATGCATTCCCTAGATAAAACCATGATTGTCCATGCGCATTCCCTAGATAAAACCATGATTGTCCATGCACATTCCCTAGATAAAACCATGATTGTCCATGCACATTCCCTAGATAAAACCATGATTGTTCATATGCATTCCCTAGATAAAACCATGATTGCCCATGCGCATTCCCTAGATAAAACCATGACTGACCATGCACATTCCCTAGATAAAACCATGATTGCCCATGCACATCCCCTAGATAAAACCATGACTGACCATGCACATTCCCTAGATAAAACCATGATTGCCCATGCGCATTCCCTATATAAAACCATGATTATCCATGCACATTCCCTAGATAAAACCATGACTGACCATGCACATTCCCTAGATAAAACCATGATTGCCCATGCGCATTCCCTAGATAAAACCATGATTATCCATGCACATTCCCTAGATAAAACCATGACTGTCCATGCACATTCCCTAGATAAAACCATGATTGTCCATATGCATTCCCTAGATAAAACCATGATTGTCCATGCGCATTCCCTAGATAAAACCATGATTGCCTATGCGCATTCCCTAGATAAAACCATGACTGACCATGCACATTCCCTAGATAAAACCATGATTGCCCATGCACATTCCCTAGATAAAACCATGATTGCCCATATGCATTCCCTAGATAAAACCATGATTGCCCATGCGCATTCCCTAGATAAAACCATGATTGCCCATATGCATTGCCTAGATAAAACCATGATTGCCCATGCACATTCCCTAGATAAAACCATGATTGTCCATATGCATTCCCTAGATAAAACCATGATTGTCCATATGCATTCCCTAGATAAAACCATGATTATCTATGCACATTCCCTAGATAAAACCATGATTATCCATGCACATTCCCTAGATAAAACCATGATTGTTCATATGCATTCCCTAGATAAAACCATGATTGCCCATGCGCATTCCCTAGATAAAACCATGATTGTCCATGCACATTCCCTAGATAAAACCATGATTGTCCATGCACATTCCCTAGATAAAACCATGATTGCCCATGCGCATTCCCTAGATAAAACCATGACTGTCCATGCACATTCCCTAGATAAAACCATGATTGCCCATGCACATCCCCTAGATAAAACCATGATTGCCCATGCGCATTCCCTAGATAAAACCATGATTATCCATGCACATTCCCTAGATAAAACCATGATTGTTCATATGCATTCCCTAGATAAAACCATGATTGTCCATGCGCATTCCCTAGATAAAACCATGATTGTCCATGCACATTCCCTAGATAAAACCATGATTGTCCATGCACATTCCCTAGATAAAACCATGATTGTTCATATGCATTCCCTAGATAAAACCATGATTGCCCATGCGCATTCCCTAGATAAAACCATGACTGACCATGCACATTCCCTAGATAAAACCATGATTGCCCATGCACATTCCCTAGATAAAACCATGATTGCCCATATGCATTCCCTAGATAAAACCATGATTGCCCATGCACATTCCCTAGATAAAACCATGATTGCCCATATGCATTCCCTAGATAAAACCATGATTGCCCATGCACATTCCCTAGATAAAACCATGATGGTCCATATGCATTCCCTAGATAAAACCATGATTGTCCATGCACATTCCTTAGATAAAGCCATGATTGTCTATGCCAGGGGTGTCCAACCTTTTCAGTTGCAAGGGCCGCATTGAGTCAACAGAAATGGTCTGGGGGCAAACGGCAAGTGAGGACCAAAAAAAAAAAAAAAAAGGTCTCACATAAACTGAAGAGCAAAAAAAAAAAAAAAAAAACGAAACAGGTTTATGGAGACTGATGTGGCTGTAAAATAGAAATAAATTAATAAATTCAATATCTCACTCTAATTATTTAAAAAACAGTTAAATCTAACATCTTAGTACAGTTTATTTGTAAAAAAAATTAACAGGTGCAAACCTTTCAATTTGTATGAGATCATACCAGTGATTTTGCTGGTTTCCATGTCTTCCATCATGTCCTTAATGGACATATGTTGTGTATTGGTGTGTGTGTGAGAGAGAGAGAGAGAGACAGAGGGAGAGAAAGACAAACTTGTGAACAAACCTATGTCTTTAACTGTGATGTTTTTTTTACTTTTTTCTTTTGTTCATAATATATAACATCTGGGAAACAAGAAGCCTCGAACAACTTCCACCCTTCCACAGCAACCACCCCTAAAAAGCTGATGTTGGAAAGGGGAGCAACAGCGACTTTTAGAGATTCTTAGAATGTCTCAAAACCTTTACCAGCTGTCACTAATGTACTAAATATGACAATAATCCTCACTGCAACTATGGCTCATTTCTATGGGCTTCCTTCGTGTGGTACACAGTTTTTAACACTGCACGGTGAACATAGATATAAAGTTAAACCCTTATGCGGGCTTGCCTGGGTAAACCAACTTTGACTACACAGGAAAAGTTCAAATCAGCTCAATCGGTTGTTACAGAACTATTAAGCTGATATCGCCCCCACCCAACCGGACACCGCATGTCTGATAAAGAGGACAATTGATGGCTGGCAGGCACACGGGCAAAAACAACACAAAGCATTATTTGTCACAAGGTATGGTTATATTTCAACAAGACTGCGACTTTTGCAACTAAAATAAGCAAATACGTAAGTTTGGGTGAAACCTTTTTGCCCACATCAATCGCATCAGGATTGTAGTCGTGACCTTGGATACAACATTGTTCCAATGTGCGAAGTGCACTGTATGTCCGCACCTACAGTAGGACTGTTTTTTTTTCCTGTGAGAACCCCCCCCCCATCTGTCCTCAATTTTTAGGAACATCTCTGAATTCATTTCACGGTTTCAGACATTGCAAAAACCGCCGACAGTTAATACAGGTGACCTTGTGCCGAAGCAGTGATTGTTACTGTACTTAGATGTTACACATTGCAGTTACACTTTTCTCATTCCTCTGAAAATACATTCAGTTATTCATTTTCTAATCTAAACCATTTTTTCTTAGTAACCATCGTGGTGACAGCAAGCTGAGGAGCTTTCTAACTGAAAAGAATCAAAAAGTGTCCCTGGATGTGTACGCACGCACGAACACACGCCCGTGTGAAATGTAATCCATAAAAAAACACACATGAAAAATGATGCGAGACGAGGCCTATCTGCTAAATGAGTTATTTTATAGGAGGCACACAGGGTAGATTAAACGATAACGTGAACAGTAAGCCTGCAACAATCAGAACTTGTAGGTGAGAAATGTTTGTATAGTGTAGTGTTGCAACATTACAAATACTACCCAGAAAAATCCACTTTTTATGGCTAGAAATGGCTTTGCTATTTATGAAAGAATTATGTTTATTCATCAAATTTTCATTGCCGTCCTTATTATAAATGTATGCTATTAATTATATATGGCATACTTCTCAAGATCATTTGCTACCTGTTTTTACAGGCTGATCACCGCTTCCTCCCAGATGTTAAAATAAGACAGTTTTGTTGATGGTGGACGTGAAGAATGAAACATACTTTGGATAGTCTGTCTAATGTTGCAGATAGCTGTAAATGGCTGAATTAAGGTTGTGAAAAGGAGTTGAAAGAATGTTTTATGTAACTTAAATGATCCGCAGTAATGGACAACCCTGGACCATTAAGTCGCGTTCAAGGATGAAGATGCCAGTATTGCCTACTTCACTACCAACAGCAATATACCACACGTGAAGCTTTTTTAATCCACTTAGAAAGTTATTAGATTATCAGCATTTATTTTAGGAACATTAAGGAGTATGAAACTCTACAACAGAAAACAAACTACAGGGAACTCATGCAACAACCTTAGGTCAACATGCTTTTAGCAACCTTCATTTATTCTGTCAAGTAGTTGTGATTACTGTTCCAACCAAACAGTAACAATGGACAGCTCTCACAGAGATTCCGTACTGTTCATCTCTTGTCTCAAAACACCTATCAACCATCAAACCAAAGTTCCGACAGCTCTTTATGAGCGGGAGAGAGCGGTACAGTTGCTCCCAATGCACAAGCCACATCACAGTTCGGACGACAATCAAAACTTTGAGGAAGCACAGCACTGGCATAAGGTACTAAACCGCTGCTCTAGTTGTCATTTGGGGGCAGCATACTGCTCATCTATCCCTGATTTTAGCTTAAATTTGCTTTGTCCCTCGTAAAAATATAAATTGTGGAAAAACGCGGTGGTTTATAGTAAGTAAATAATGACAATAATTACTTATAGACTTATTTTACATCAAAAATATACTTTTAATTACCATTCTATTATTCTGTCCTCTTCTCAGGTTAGTACTAATATTTAGCGTCCCTGATTATTGCTGGATGTGTTCCTGTTTCTGAGGTTAAGAAGCAGAGCTGTGGAGTAGTGTTGCAGCTTCCTGAACAAACTTTAAATTTCATTTTATTGCATTCATTCATTTTGAGATACTTATCACCGGTGAGGTCACGGGGGAGCAGGAGATATCTAAGCATTCAGCAAAGCAGTGAACGAATTCTGTACGGTCCACTATCTAATCATTGTACACAGAATACACAACCAGAATAAGTCTGACCACTATAGCTTAGCTTACCTTTTACTGCTGTAAAATAGATGTTGTAGTCAGGTAAATAAATCCAACTTCTTCGCCGCGATCTCACTCCTTCCTTCACCGCAAATGAAAAAAATGACCGAACGGTGTTTTGGCGCATGCGCATACCAGCTGAAAGACGCTGGCAAGAAAAAAAACGTGAAAAAAGTAATTTTGCGCATGCGCAGAATAGCTGAGGGACGCGGACGTGAAAACACACGGAAAAAAAAGTTACATTTCAATTTAAGGGTCGCGGGCCACATGGAAGAGCTCTGGGGGCCGCATGTGGCCCGCGGGCCGCGGGTTGGACACTACTGGTCTATGCGCATCCCCTGAATAAAAGCATGTTCTGCCTGTTGCCCTTCATGTCAAGTTAAATGATTCCTTTCAGAATGCTGATGTTATAGATTCCTCGCAATTACATTTATTTGAATTATATTTAATTTGTTGACCTGGAAGTATGGGTGGGTGGAAACCCCTTTGCAGCAGAGGCATCAGAGAAAAGCTCCGCAGGATATAGACAAAAGGTAACACACATACATAGTGTGATATAGACAAAAGGTAACACACATACATAGTGTGATATAGACAAAAGGTAACACACATACATAGTGTGATATAGACAAAAGGTAACACACATACATAGTGTGATATAGACAAAAGGTAACACACATACATAGTGTGATATAGACAAAAGGTAACACACATACATAGTGTGATATAGACAAAAGGTAACACACATACATAGTGTGATATAGACAAAAGGTAACACACATACATAGTGTGATATAGACAAAAGGTAACACACATACATAGTGTGATATAGACAAAAGGTAACACACATACATAGTGTGATATAGACAAAAGGTAACACACATACATAGTGTGATATAGACAAAAGGTAACACACATACATAGTGTGATATAGACAAAAGGTAACACACATACATAGTGTGATATAGACAAAAGGTAACACACATACATAGTGTGATATAGACAAAAGGTAACACACATACATAGTGTGATATAGACAAAGGTAACACACATACATAGTGTGATATAGACAAAAGGTAACACACATACATAGTGTGATATAGACAAAAGGTAACACACATACATAGTGTGATATAGACAAAAGGTAACACACATACATAGTGTGATATAGACAAAAGGTAACACACATACATAGTGTGATATAGACAAAAGGTAACACACATACATAGTGTGATGAATCACTTGAGAAAACAATAAGAAAACAAAAACATTGACAAGAAACATTTAACTCGTCAGCATACAGGCATGTTGTAATCATGATACAGGCAACATAATGATATGAAAAGTCATTCAAACCTAGATCAGAATGAGTGTTTAGACACAGGTTAGACCAATCCTATTTTATAATAGTAGGATAGTGGTAAAATTAACTTTCACAACAATGTAAAGTTTAGAAGAGTGTTGTAGAGGGTATGTGGCCAAGTGAACATAACAGTACAAGATAAGATAGAAAAGTACTACCCAAGTGGTCATTTTAGGGCAGGATGGGACAGTTTGGAGAAGGACAGCTTACGGGGAGCAGCCAGGCATGATGTATGGGCAAAGCCATAAGAGGTTCATGTGTTGTTTCATCAGTAGCTTGAAGGATTTCAGGTTGTTAGTTTATCTGAGTGACATGGGAATGGAAATCTGGATTTTAGAGACCTGAAAAGAAGAGAGTGAGTTACCTGCATTGTTGTTTGATTTAAATGTGTGCAGTAAGAATTCGTCAGTAGATTGAACAGTCCTAGATGGGGGTAAAGTTTGATAACATTTTTTAGTGTTTGCTATTTTTTAGTTGTATTAATATTACATAATAAGCAAATTCTGACCAATTAATCTGTTTTAGTACAAATATAGCTATTTTGTTGTAGCATGTTTCTGGCAGGGTGATTTAGGTAGCGTGCAGGTTGGCAAATATAGGAGTAGCATATAGGAAGGGTGGGTAACAGCAGATTAGAGGTATTAGTTTGCATAGCCTGTTAAGTTGGAAAGGTTTAACTCGATATAGGGTGCTAGGTTTTTTGTGTGTTTTACTGATAGCTTGGTTTATGTGGTGTTCAAATTTCAGGGTTTCATTTATGATGAACCCTAGGAGTTTGGTATGAGGTGCAAGTTCTATTTTGATTTGGTTAGAAGAAGTAATGGTGAAGAAGTGCTTCTCCTGTTTCTATTTGAATTCATAGATTATCAAGTAATTATACATTCCTTCTCTATGGAAAAATCTTCATCATCTCCCCTCATAAAGGAGGAAGCTCATCTGATTTTCCAATTTCAGACCTTTTGCCATGCTATCACCTTTGTCAGAACTTTTGAAGAAATGCATTCACAAGCAACTTCTTTAACAGATGCTTCTGGAAAACAAAGCCAGAGGTGAAGACGAAATAATTTCATATATACTCTTTGATTGCTCTACACCGTTTGATCTAGTCTCTCATCACATTCTCCTCTGCAAAGACTATGATACCTGACTACTGACTGCTATGGTTTAACATTTACTTAATTGATAGATACGTTTGTGAAATGGTTTTGCACCTTTTCTCCTTCCTTCCTTCACATCAGTACTGGTGTGCCACATGGCTCCATTCTCGACCTACCACTCTTTAATATATTCTATAACAATCTACATAAATCCTCTCAGCAAGATTCCTCATACAATACGCTGACAATTCTACCCTAATATCCATTTCAGATAACCTCATGCATCTTCAGAGAATTACGCATGAAGCCTCTAATTATGTTGAAAGTTGGCAGTAGAATAATCACCTGCTACTAAATCCACCCCCATATAAAAACTACTTTATTACCAGAATCCAATTTCTGTGAAAAAAAAAAACTTTAAACTTTCTTCCATAATTAATACCATGATTGAGGTTACCCCACATACAAAACTACTTGTCATGTCAATTGACAGCAATCTTTAATATGATTCACATACCCACAACAACATCAAGTAAACTCAGCAAAAAACAGCTGCCCTACATAAGGTAGAGAAATTCCTTGCAAACACTGCCATAGTGAGTCTAACTCCCTTTTACTTCTTAGCCCTTGTCCTATATGAAGCCCCTATAATGATCAGCCTGAAAGCCTCACATATTTCTAAACTTGAACAATGCTCCAAAAAAGCTGCCAGATTTGCTTGTAGCAAACCTTACCGGACCCACTGCTGTTTAGCACTAAAACTCTTAACTGGCTTGAAATTCCTCACCACCTATTTTATACTCAGCTAATCTTAACCCACAAAATCATCCATAACTCATCCAACTGCCCAGCTATTATCTCCCTACTCCAATATTATCATCCAGACTGTCCTCTTCAGCCAAATTATAAACAACTGCTAACCATCTACAAACCAAAATTCCAAGTGTAGTTAGAACTTGGAAGAAATTCTTATATCAGTCAACTCTATCTCATACCTTCATCTTTTCAAACCACTACTAATAGACTTCCTCACTATCTCTAGCTTTGTCCCTGCCCCTCACATGGGACATAGTTGTCTAACACCATTCATCACCTTTCTTATCCCCCCCTTTAAAGCACTAAATCATGTAACTCGCTTATCCCCTTCTAATACCTGACTTTACTGTACTTCTTAAACTAGTATACCTACTTCTAATTAGCACAACCAAATTACTGTTCCATCACAACTTCTCTGTCAACACTCAGACTTGCTTATCTCCTCTAATACCCGACTCTGTTGTATTTCATAAATTACTCCTACCTATCTTATACACCACTCTCTGTAAAGTCTCCGTACATGGCTTGTATATTAATGTTTGTCAATGTCAATACAAATTGTATTATACTATTATGTTATTTTATTCACTGAGGCTGCATTTTAAAATCTGTTATTATAAATATTCATTGCTTTAATATGATATCTTGGAGCTTTTCCCCGCAGACCTCCACACTTGGACCCAGTCGGGCTTTAGTGCTTAATATATAAATCAATAAATACATAATAATATCTTGTTTTAGTGTTTTTCTGTTCTGACCATGATAGTCAGCATGAATAACACCTCAGTTTTTTTTTTTCTTAAAGAAGATACTGGTGTAGTAGAACTAACCCAGTCAACAAAGACAAAAAAATAAAATACAGACTATTAATTATATAAAAAGTGTCTGATGTTAGTTGTGCACAGCCTGATGGACCATACTAGATGTTTAGCAAAATGTATAGCACAGCTTCTGTCTATTATCTGTAATATATTTGATCAACATTGTCTGACTTGTTAAAGCTGTCCATCAATTTTAATGCCCTTTAATATTCAGAAAGGCTTAGTTTAATGCAGTAGCCCTAGTTTGGAAAGTCTCTGCATTAGGCTGAGCATTTTGAATTTAGAGATCTCTCACCCAATGAGGTTTCCCCCTCTCAGGGGCCTCAGCACAGACAGCCAACTCAAAGGTTAAGTAATATG
>NC_056737.1:1185190107-1185225107 GCF_019279795.1 Protopterus annectens
CAATTTCTTCCTGGCAAAATCATTTTCCCTAAATAGACTGCCTAATTCATGATCCAGTCATAGTTTAGAGAAACATTAAAATATCCTCACTTATGATCCCCCTTTCACATTTTCCCAACTCTCCAAAAGTTTGTGGAAGATTTCCAAATTGCCTTCATTTCCGACACATATCTTTCCTGCATCACAAGTGAAACTCAAAATACGTCTCAGTCACATGATCCCCCCATCCATTCGACTTTTCTTGATACCCTTTGTGACCTTTTCAAACCCCTTTGTGAATAAAATGGCGTCCCCTTTCTTACTGCTTGATAAGTTTCGACATGTGGGAAGTCTCTATGAGTTTCTTATTTTCACTAACTTTCAGTGTGTTGCTAGAATAATATAACAGTGACACTCACTCCAATTACTCTTTCTGCAGCCTGTACCTTTAATAAGGTGGTTTACCTGCAATATTCCAGGTGACACTTGACACCTCATTCCTCCTTCCCATCTTGACCTAACTTGCTCCCCCTTACTGAGTCCTCACTTTTAGATTGAACCCGTTTCATTGACACTGGTATCCATTAAGGCTCTCTCTCTAAGAAATGTTGATAGCTTAGTAAAAAAGGAAACAGAATACTTGCAAAAACAAAATGTGATTAAACATGACTGCAAAAATAAACATATAAATAAAATCCATCAATGATGTTTAGGGTAATTTATTGTGCTTTATAAGGCTGAGTCTGTGGATGCCTTGTCCTATACAAGAATATATCAAAGTATTTTTTGGGTTCCCTTTACTCATCTGGACTTCCAGAATCATGTATCCATCACAAGGTCTACCAGCTACTTTACTCCACCCCCCAGTCTATTACTGATTTTTTTCCAGGGCTGGCATACAACTTAAGGACATCCTTGGAGGTCAGTGCTGTCATTCAGTCAGCCGGGGGGTTTCAATGCTACCTACCCATTCCTCCCCTCCCTTTCAGTGTTTGTGGTCTGAGAGGTGGATATGCAGTGCAGAAAATTGCAGCATATCACCCCCAGTAGAACAGTCATGTCTAACATCTGTGTCCTCACTGGACTGCCCCCCCGATGATACTTTGGACCCTGACTGTACCACAGATTGATGCAGTAGATGCCCGTGACACCACCCTCCTGTCCAGGATGGGAACACCCTTCCTTCCTGCTGCTCCATTAGTTATCTGAGATGCTAATCAAATCCAGGTCACCTGGGCTGTGGTCAAGACTTTATCTCTCTATGACACTGAAGAGATTCAGATCAAAGTATTTCAGAAATATTAACATTTGTAGGTAGGCAAAACTTGAGGTCAGAATTTAATCAGAAATGGAAAAACTGCAACATTAACTGGACATTCACTTTTACTTAAACGTGGAAACTCAGAGTTCAAGTGCGCCTAAGAGAAAGGAAACTACCCTGCATTGTCACAGCCTCAAACAGAGCATATCCCCTTCATTTGTACTTGTAGTTCTGTGATTCTAAGGGTTATATTTATAGTCCTCACACTTTCCACAGGCACCCAAAGCAGACTGGGCGCCTTTTGAACAGAACTGTTCCCAAATAACAAAGAGATTTAGTTCTACAATAGTTAGCAAGAAACTCAGATTTTCTATTCTCTTTTCAGTCAAGCAATGAAACGTTTGTTTTCCTGTAGTCTTTGGTGGTAATATAGAGCTGGGACTGAAATATCAAATGTTGTTTTTCAAATCTAGACATATAGAAGTCATCCACTCTACAGAAGAATTTTCAAAAGGAGGTGAGTTAAAATTCCTAGAAATACAGTGCAGTAAAATTCTACACCTACAGTAAGAACTGGTTGACTGATGGATGCTCACCCAGTGACCTCAAACTCAGAGCAGTCTAAAACTGTTGAAGGTCTTGCAGTTTCTCTGTAAGTACCTGCACTCTGGTCAAACAACCAGGTGTGCAAACCTTCCATTACAGGTAATGACTTGCTATGATAACTTAAAAGAAAATCATTAACAGCTTAATGGTTAAGGTCTTTACCTCAAAGACAGAAAGTACAGGGTTTGATTTTGACATTGGGTTATAAGCTAGGCTTACAATGGCCCTTCCAAGCAGTTAGACTAACATGAACTTAGAAATCCAGATGTCTGAATACTGCAGTAGTCTTTTGAGATTTTATTTATTATTTTTATTTATTTTACATTTGATTACCAGGAAACTCCGACTGGACATAGGTCATTTTTCAGCGGAGGCCCGGGAGAAGAGATCCACAAATAACATTTACACACACAATAACAGCCTTTAATTTGAGCTCACACAGTACAGTACATTAATGACAATTAGCATTATTTTAGTATATGACATAAAATTGTATAATAGCATCAACAATTTAAAATAATAGTTTCAATGGAAAGTAGTCAGACTTTAGCAGCTGTCATTAAGTACAGCAAGGGTAAGGCACAGGTAGGTATAATTATAAGAGATGTGAGGAGCGACGTACAGGATGAAGGGGTGATTGATAAATAAGGAAACAAGGAGGCAGAGTGGGAGAAGGGCGGTCCTAGTGATAACCTAGACTGTTTTAGTCGCACAGCCATGAGTTTATGAAATGTGATTTTAAGCACTTTTTAAATTCATGTATGGAAGGTATACCTGTGATGAGGGGAGAAGTGTATTCCATTGTCTATTGTGTTAGAAGAACCAGTGGCATTATTATCTTTAGTTACTTTGAGGAGAAGTTTATTAGTGGAGCGGAGGTTTCTAGTACAGTAGTACGGTGATATCAGGTCTTGCAGTGAAATGGTTTTCTAGGAATGATATAGAATTGTATGTGACAGAGTAAGTTGGTTATATAGAAATAGATGAGGAAGTTCAAGGCAAATGAGCTGTTTGACAGGCAGACAGTGGTGTGACGTGTATGAACTGTTGGTGCTTTTGTTGTAGCAGGATTCTAGTTTGGTTAAGTCAGATTTTCTAAGGTTTATGAGGATTGGGGAGGCATATAGTAGTGTAGAGATAAGACGTGCATGCAACAGTGACCCTACAGTGTTTGCTAAGAGCTGTTTCTTTCTATGTAGAGTACTTAGTTTTTTATGGACTTTCTTTATGGTGAGAGAGATATGGATATCAAGATTCATGTTGCAGTCAATCACACTGAATGCCATTGTTATTGTTATATGCTGTCTCAACAGAATTCACTACAGGGCTTGTTTTACAATGAGTTTTAACGATGGCATTTAAGCCTGAACTCTGATCACAGTTTACAGAAACACTAACATATTCCGACTCATGCTCACAAACACTAAGATATTCTGACTCACGCTTATCCTTTCAGATTTTCCCAACTCCTAAAAAGTTTTTGGAAGATTTCTAAATTGCTTTCTTGCGACACATATGTTTCCTACTTTACAACTGATCTTCACAATACGCCTCAGTCACATGATCCCTCCATCCATTCTACTTTTCCTGATACCCTTGGTGACCTTGTCAAACCCCTTTGTTAATAAAATGGCATCCCCTTTCTTGCTGCTGGATAAGTTTCGACGTGTGGGAAGTCTCTATGAGTTTCTTATTTTCACTAACTTTCAGTGTGTGTTCCTAGAATAATATAACAGTGACACTCACTCCAATTACTCTTTATGCAGCATGTACCTTTAATAAGCTAGGTTTACTGTCTATACATCCACACAACAGGCCACCCTAATAGAATACGCAGATGATTCCACTCACATTTGCACATCTGACAACATGGTACACCTCCAAAAATTGCTGCCATGCTGTAAATAAAGGAAAATATTGTGCTCCTCCAGTTCTCTTAGTTAATTTAAGTATGCTATTTATTTTAAGATATTAACCACATTCATCAGATATAGGTTCATGGTTGTTTACTAGACTAATGACCACAAGAGCCTTTTTAAGCATAGCCATGCATCCCAAAAATATGTAATTTTAATGGTATCAACTTTCAATGCATGCCCTCAACATATCAGTATTCAGAGTCCTAGACCCCAAGATATCAATATTCAGAGTGCATGACCCCAATTCATGTGTGCACTTGGGTCTACTTTAAAACATCGACTTACAGGGATGTCAACTTGCAAATCAGAGACACCATAACATTGAAAGTTCACAAAGCCGAACTGCCAGAACGTCGCAATTTAACTCCGGGAAAATAACCACTAGGCCACCAATCACTACAATACAAATGGAAGCAAACTAAACTGACCATTCAGTATGCTACACCACCCACACTCCCCAACTAAATATACCAACTCCTAGATTGCACTACAATGCAGAACAGAGCAAAGGTCACCATGGCGGCCCAGTGGTTACAGAGCAAAGGTCACCATGGTGGCCCAGTGGTTACTTACCCAGAGTTAAATTGCGATGTTCTGGGAGATCAGCATTGTGAACTTTTAAAGTTCTCTTCTAACTGATTTGCAAGTCAACGTTACCATAAGTCAACATTTTAATGGG
Source organism: Protopterus annectens (assembly GCF_019279795.1). Lineage (NCBI taxonomy): Eukaryota > Metazoa > Chordata > Ceratodontiformes > Protopteridae > Protopterus > Protopterus annectens. The sequence continues at coordinate 1,185,194,552 of NC_056737.1, forward strand.
GACCCGTGCACTCATACCTATTGCTAGTTCAGTTATGCCATGGAAAATTTAATCTTTAATTAAATGGGACAGAATGTGATAGAAAGACGAGAAATTATGATAAGTGAGTATGTATATGTGTGTGTGTGTATATATATATATATATATATATATATATATATATATATATATATATATATATATATATATATATATATATATATATATATATATATATATATATATATATATATATATATCTAGGTGTAATTTCCTGCAACAAAAATTCACTTTTTCGAAATGGGAAAGTACATCCCCACTGAAGCGAAAGTGCACTTTAATGAAAGTGTACTTTTGCTTAAGCTCACTAGACCGAAGCTACCGCACCACAATGGAGGACATTGAAAAATGGGCTATGTCCTCCACTGTGGTGCGATATTCATGGACCTTAGGGTTAGGGCATGGGTCAAGGTAAGGGGATAGCCCTACTAACTATCCCCTTATCCTAATCTCTGCCCTAAGGTCTGTGACTATCACACCACCGTGGAGGACATAGCCCGATTTAGAATGTATTCCATTGTCATGTGGTAATCATGAACCTTAGGGTTAGGGTAAGGGGATAGCTAGTAGGGATATCCCCTTACTATGACCCATACCCTAACCCTAATATCCGTGACTGCTATCCCGTTCAGTCTAGCGGGTTTGCAAAAGTGCACTTTCGTGAACGTGCACTTTCACGTTAGTGTGGGTGCACTTTTGAAGTTAGAAATAGTGAACGTTCGTTCTTCAAAAGTACCTCATATATATATATATATATATATATATATATATATATATATATATATATATATCAATCAAACGAGAAAACACTATAAACCCTTTAAGTATCTCACACACCCTGAAGACTGGAAACAGCAAACAAGTTGTGAAATAAAGGCAAAGTCCATTCAAAAACAAAAGTCCATTCAGAGGCAGTTGCCGAAGCAATAACAATATCCAACGACAAAAGTAAAATTGATTTAATTAAAAATTTAAGCGCTTTCGCAGATGTAACACTCCGCTTCTTCAGACATTACAAAACACAATTAATTCAGTCAATTTATATATGCATAGTCAATTTCATTAACCAATTAAAATCAATTAATCCAATTAACTCATAAAAAGCCTAAGTATAAAATATCAGCCTTAAACATTGCACTGAAATCAAGCAAAACATATGAATCAAATAAAACACCATTCATAGCATATTAATGCTTAAGATTTCTACTTTTTAATATAGGTTTTAGAGATATACTTTCATTAAGACCTCCCCCCCTATGAGCACCTAGTCTAAGAATCCATTGCAATTCAGACTTCTCAGTTTCAGTAATGATGTCACCCAATCTCTTATTCACGTGATGTATATGTAGAATCTGAAATAAAAATGTATGGCTTTCTCCCATACTTAAAGTGTGTTTCGCTATGGCACTATAGTCATGGCCCCTAACAGTACAATAGATATGGTCCCTAATCTTCTCTCATAGCGTTCTGTTAGTTTTACCCACATAATATCTAAAACATATCTGACAGTGGGCTATGTACACCACATTTTTGGTATGGCAGTCACCTATCGCTTTGAGTGTCTAAAGGCGTCCAGTATCCGGATGCCTAAATAAGTGTGATTCGTCAATATAGGGACACTGGGCACAAGTGCCACATTTCCTAGTACCTAGGTTTCTTACATCTACACTCCCGCTGTTAATACTAGGATCATGATTACATAAGCGCTGTTTCAAACATTGTTTATTACTATAAATAAATCTAGGAAACCAGCATCCATCTGCCTGTCCAGCACTAAAAAACATTCTATACCTCTATGTTCCTAGGGGTCTATATTAAATCAGTGAACAATTAAAAAATTGCATGCTGATTTATCAACCCCATGTAAGAGAAAGCTTACAATCCCGAACACTGAGAACAGCGATTTTTTTCCCAGGGAAAAAAATCACTGTTCCAACAAAGAAAAAAAAAACTTTAAAACATTACATGCCCCCCACATCCCCCTACTTAAATATACCAAAATATACCAATTCCAAGATCGCACTACAGTGACAAAAATGGTAAAATAATGAAGCCAATCAAGCTATTTCTTTCCCAGGGAAATAGTTTGCTTATATGCTATTTCGGTATTTTGCCATTTTGCGCTTTCAATTTCAATAAAGACACATTTGAAAGAATGCATCTTGATCATATAATAAGGAACCATTCCTAGCTGATCATTACATTCCAGTGACCAAAAACTCCTGTCTGTCTACAAATCTGCTGGGCATTGTCTGTACTCACACAGGTTGCTCCGGCCAAGAACTCCTTACCCGTATCCATCAGGTCAATACCCTTCCTCCCATATTTCAAAACCACTCTGAAAAACTTCTTGGCTAAAATCTGGCTCTTTTCTTGCTCAAAACCAGGATAAACTATATCCCTAAATGTTAACAAGAACCTTTTCATTCCTTATACCTCCTTACTCTCCCTTCTTCACTTTTGTCCTTACTGCTATTTAATTTTCTTCCCCGACTTTCTCTTCAAATATATCACAAGCCCATTTTTCCCCTCACTTCATATTGCAATTCTTGTTTGTATTAGACTAACTTACCTTTAATTTCTCTACAAACTGTCTAAAATTGCTCTAAATATTAAATGACTGTCATATAACTTGTACTGATTCTTATGTTATAATTATTTAAACTACTAATGCTTTTGTTTTATTTTTGAAGACTGTAAAAATATTTTTCTTAAAATGTTTTGTAGTAATTTGAAGCTTTTCTCCTTGGGCCTCCACTAAAAATGGGCTTCTATGTAGTTGGACTTTCCTGTGAATCGAATATCAGAAAAGAAAGAAAGAAAGAAAGAAAGAAAGAAAGAAAGAAAGAAAGAAAGAAAGAAAGAAAGAAAGAAAAATAAATATTTGATAACATACAATAAAAAAATTTAAAACACAACAGATAGTAAAGAACAATATATACAATATGCAATTATGTGTAGCTCTGTATGCAAAACTATTGCATGCAAGACATATTGTTATATTAATAAATAAGAACAAAGTCTATATAACAACTGCATTCATAACATAAATTGGATGAATTTTGTCAAAGCAGTTATTGAGAAAAGTAGGCTGGTCTTTTTTTATTAACTACACGTTTATATACCTTAATATATTTTAAAGCTATTTCCTTAAAGCAAGTCTACCATAGCTTGATTCTGCCAATCCAGTTTTGTGCTGTGCATAACTTAAACAACATAAACGGTGCAGCTAAGACATGTAGGTATCTTTTTTGATAGTGAAAAATGAATTTTTTTATTTATCTTTTTGTTGACTAGGTTAGTCCCACTAGGCTATTAGCGTCTTTTCAGGGGAGACTCAAGGTGGTATTTATACAACTAGGATAAATTTCACAGGGAACTTCCCCTGTGGGTACAGCACTTGTAGTGCATGTGATGTATGAGTGACAGCATCCGTTCTGTTCCTATTGCAGTGGCAGCTTTTAGAATGGTACACAGACATGGCAGATAATCGGAAGGGAGTAGAGGTGAATGCCAACTCCATGGAGTTGTTTGAGGAGAAGGGAGATGAAAAGTTTGTCAAGGACAAGGGAGAAAGAGATCATGTCATATATGTGGGAATTTGTTTTAAAGATAATTATTTGAGGAGTTGAGACATGAAGATCAAGACAAAGGTGTTGAACTTACAACTCTCCAGTTGAGAGGGTTGCAGGATGATATACTAAAAGGCCTGGTGGAGCAGACTGAGCCATAAATGGGGAAAGAACTATTGTAGGCTGAAATGATGGAAATAATACACCAGGAGGAAAGAAAAAAATGCAGAAAAGATCATTTGCAGAGGTAATCAGAGAGCAAAAAGAAATTAGAAGGGAGAAGAAGACAGAGGAAATAAAAAGGAAAAAGTTTGTAGTAAGGATTCAAAGTAAAGGAAAGTCAGAAATGACAGGCATGAAGTATGGGCCGAAACCGTTGTGCCATTAGGGACAAGGGCATAGGAGGCAAAAGCCTTCATTTAATAAAGAAAGACACTTTTGTGACATTTTTTGAGACAGGTGAAGTTTTAAAAACTGTCTTGCTTAATTATGAAAAGAAAAAAGAAAGTGGAATAAATATAAAAATAAATATAAATAAATTGATTGCTCGGACTTTTTTCGAGAAACACAAAAAAGTTAATATTCAGTTCTGAACTGAAACTAAAAGAGAGACTGTTAAGAAATGTTTACTGATGAATTATTGTAATGAAGTAAAGGGCATTTCTAAAGTTAAAGATAATAGAGGACTGTGGACAGGGCCTTGGGAGTTTAAAAATGGTAAAATAATTCACATTCCAATCATGATAACTGTTGATGGTAATAGGGCTGTGGCTAAATATTGGGGGCAACCTAAAATATGTTTTTTCCCCCTTTTTTTATTTTGTGGGAAGCAGGGACATTTTGCAAATAACTGGTCATACTGCTAAAAATTGTGAAAAATGTGTTATAAATGTAAGCAAACAGGACATTCTCCAGGTGCAACCAGCACTAGGTAAGACTGCAATACAAATTGTAGCTTGCTACAGATCCCCACCATGCCCCACGGTTCTCACTACACCTTTCTAAACATACTGGAGAATATTAAGATACAAACAAATACCCTAATACTGGGTGATTTCAACTACCCTGTCATGGGAAAACTACTCCTGTACCAACACCTTTGCCCAACAGTTCTTGGAATTCATAAATTCCAACACCCTAGAGCAACTAATTTATAGTCCCACTAGGGGTACCAATATTCTAGACCTGGTCATTACCAACATGGGAGATTGATACTAGTAGTCACCCCCTCATCAGTCAGCTCAGACCATATGCTAATCACCCTTGACATCCACATCCCACCCCCCTTTAAGGATGCCTCCGTAAAAAACTTCTCCAAAGCCAACTTCATGCTTCCGAAGTCAGAAGTAACAAACTTCATGACACCCATGCAGATGGGAACTGGAAGTTCAACTGCTGAATCCTACACTATGGTGCTGTATGAGCCCATTCACTTGTGCAGGGACTGAGCCATCCCAAATAGAACCAAGAAGCTGCCCTCTAAAAAAAGGAAGCTAATCTGGTGGTCCCCTACCATAAACAAGCTGCATAACAGAAGGAAGAAACTGTTGCAGAAAAGAGGAAGAACCCAGGATTCAAAAAACTCCCTCACCAGCCTAAGTAGGAAGCTGAGATCCCTCATAAAATCTTCCAAAGCTAGTTATGAAACCAAAATTGCCAAAGATTCCAAAGATAACCACAAGGCATTCTATAACTATGTCAAGAATCTATATGGCAATACTCAGATCTGCTTTGAGCTACATCAGAATGGCACTAGATATACTGATCCCAAGGATATTGCCAATATCTTGGCAGATAGATTCAGTGCCAACTTCACTCCCCTCTCATCCCCTAAAGGGCTCATCTCAATACCAAAAGAATTCCAAATTCTGGTAATCACAGACACTGAGGTAAAAACCGCACTCTCCAAAGCCAAGAATACAGCATCCATGGGAACAGACAACATCCCAGGCTGTGTACTGTATGAACTACAAAATGAACTGGCACCTCACCTATTTGTCATGTTTAATCATAGCCTCACCTCAGGCTTCGTGCCCACAGATTGGTGCACAGCTACAGTCATCCCACTCCACAAGGGGGGATCCACTTCGAATCCCGGGAACTACTGTCCCATCAGTCTGATGAGCCTGGTCTGCAAGACCATGAAATGTATTATCATGGAACTTATAAACAAAAGCATTGGCAACCTTCAAACACTGGACCCCACCCAGTTTGGGTTCGTGAAGGGCCAATCCTGCCTCCTGTACCTGATTGACTTTTTCAAATCAGTCTCCAGAGCTGTGGATGAGGGTAAGGTGGTTCACACAGCCTACTTGGACCTCATCAAGGCTTTTGACACTATCCCCCACTCTGGAATCATGGATAAACTTATTAAGCTGGGCACTGATCCCTACATCACTCAATGGGTTGCAAATTGGCTTACTCACAGAACACAGACTGCAAAAGTAGCCAACTCCAAATCCAGCTCCAGACAAGTGACAAGTGGTGTACTGCAGGGTTCTGTCATGGGACCACTCTTGTTTGGCATCTACTTCTCTGAAGTACAGGCCAACACTAAGTGACTTTGGCTTACAAAGTTTGCAGATGACTGCAAGCTGGGAGCCATTATTGAATCCCCAAATGATGTGGATATAGTACAAAAGGGCCTTACCAAAACAAATGTTTTATGCCAGAGCCATGGGCTCAAGCTAAATGCCAAAAAATGTAGAGTTTTTCCCTTTGGGAAAAACCACATGCCTGTGAACTACCACATAGGTGGCAGTACACTAAACACTGAAAGTGTGATAGGAGACTTAGGGACACAGGTGGATAGTGGTCTCACCTTTGATAACCACATAGCCACAACAGTTAGAAAATCCTTCTATGTGGCACACCTCATTACTAAGAGCTTTTCATCCAGAAAAAAGGAGGTCATTGTCCCTCTGTACTCATCCCTCATTAGACCCATGATAGAACACAATGCCCCATTTGGTATGTACCTCACAAGACATCTTCAAGAATTAGAAGGGCCACAGAAATATCTCACAAAAAGAATCACAGGCCTAAAGCAGATGCCTTATGCTGGCCATCTAAAGAAACTCCAGCTATGCTCTGCCGCATATCAGCTACTCAGAGGCGATCTCTGCCTAACATACAAGGCCGTGTCAAACCCACAGTTGCTGCACATGATACACTTAAAGAAATCCCAATCCCTCTGGGGTACCTGTCAAATCTTCGAACGCTCAAAATTTCGAACGTTACATGGTCGAGACCAAACGTTCGAAATTTTGAGTGCTCAATGACTTTCAATGGCACCGTATGGTGCAGATAGGGAGAATTTCCCTTTTCTGCACTGAAGTGTGGTCTCTGAGTTGGTATATTTAAGTAGGGGGTGTGGGGGGTGCAGGGGGTCTTGCCCCCCTGCCTACACTGTTAAAGTGTTTTTTTCTGTGTTTTCTTTTTCTTTTTTTTTTTTTTTATGTTTGAACATCCAAATGTTGAACATTTGGTCTCGACCATGTAATGTTCGACATTTTGGATGTTTGAACATTTAACATAGAGCCTCCCTCTGAGCCACACACCCCAGGGATCTTAACCTTGTTATCACAATTAATTGAACATCCTGGAGAGTTCCTGACCCAGAGACTCCCCAGACTCTGGAATAGGCTGCCCATACATGTCAGGCAGAGTGCCTCAATGGACCTCTTCAAGATGAACCTTGACAATTGAATGGGAGATAGGAAATTCACCCCAGGGATCACATCAGTAGCCCTGCTAGACAGGGGTCCAGTAAAGTAAATATTTTTTGGGAAACAATAGCCAGGGCCCTAGGGCTGATAGTCTAGTACCTACCTATGAACCTATGTATGAATGGATTGCAAAACAAAGAAGACCAGAAATGATGTACATGAGAAAGAACAATTACACCAGGAGAAAGTACAAGAAGAATTAATAGAAAACAATGAACTAGATCAAGAAGAAGTGGTTAATACACACATACTGACGGTGAAACAGGTAGTGGGGCAGACGTTAATGATGAAGAAGAAATTAATTGGAGAATGGCCAAAAAAGCTTAATTGTGAAAAGGGCTAAAGATAGGGAAAGACAATTCTAAACTATAGAAAGGAAAGTTAGAAAGGGGATGGACAGATAAAAAATTACAGTAAATTAAGAAGGAGGACAACAAATAATCTTACGATCTTTTCTATTAACGTTAATAGTATAAAAATATAATAAGGAGGACAGGAGTGCTGGAATGGTGTACGATATATGAGATGGATCTTATAGTACTGGAAGATATTAGATTATTAAGTAAAGAAGAAAAAGTATAAAAAGAAACATTATGGATGGAAGGTATAATATGGAATTTGGGCAATGAAAAATGTTCAGGAATTGCTATATTTTATAGGAAGGGAATACAAATATTTGATTATACTTTAGTTAAACTAGTAAGATTAATAGTAGTAGACTTTAGGTGGGAAAGGAAAGTGTGCAGGTTAATAGCAGTATATGCATATGTGATATATAAAGAAAGAGAAAAGTTATTTTAAAGAATATTGAATTGTGTTATAGTGAATATGGATATAATAATAATGGGATACTTTTACTGTAATATAAGACATAAGAAATAAAATAGCTCAGATAAGAAAATAATGCCATAAATAACAACATGTGGAAGCAAAAGATATTTAAAGATATGAAACTTGGAAAAAAATACATATCAGGCAGGCAAATTAAAAAGAGGTATAGATTATTTCTTGCTATCAAAGACTATGAAGGTGGTGATAGAGGAAGCAGTGGAAATTGTTTTTTCTGATCATTTAGCTATATGGATTGAGATTGATGAAAATAAAAAAATATATATTAAAATATGGAAAGAAATTAAAAAAATTAATGAAAAGGGATGGAATGCAGAAGTTCTAGAAGTTATAATAGGCCTTTAGAAAGATCATTTAACAGTGAGAGATTTTTTAAAAATTGGTCAGAACGGTGGATAGTATTCAAAGAAAAATATAAAAGGATATATTTAATATGATAACAAACTAAAAGACACAAAGAAAAAAAGGTGTATAGAAAAAATACAAACATCTTTTATGGAGCCATAATAGGAATAAAAGAGAATATTTTAGAAAAGAGGGCAAGAAATATCAGAAAAATAAAGATAAATTCAAAGATTTATTATATAAGCAAAATATTTTTAAAAAGTAATAAGAAGAACTATCACCATATTTATGCAAAGGGGTTAAACAAGACAATGGTATAATGAGAGAGATTAAAAATGAAATAGGAAAAGTTGAAAGAAAACAGACAAATATAATAAATATAGTAATAAGGCATGTGAAAGAAATTGTAAAAAAAGAAAGAAGGAAAGAACAGTATAAAGCAAACCATACATAAAGAAATAGAAAAGCAAATAATAACAGAATTTGAAAAGGTGATGAAAGAAGTAAATGCAAATTTTTCTGCAGGACTAGATAGGTTATTTAATGTGTAAGGATTTAATACAATAGCAAAAAAATGTTAATACAAATATTTAATGAACGGTTAAATGATTATAAAGAAATATGTAAAGGTCTTATGAGCTATATATGAAAGAAAATAGAAAATAATGAAATTAAAAAGTGGAGACCAGTAATGTTGAATGATAGTGATTAGAAACCATTTATGAAAATTTTATAAAGTAGGTTAGAAAATAAGTTGAATTACATAATGGAAGAAGACATTTATGGTGTTAAGGGAAAATAGTCAGGAGTAATTAATAGTAATTAGAGAAATAGTAGATGATATTAAGAAAGAACAAAAAAGTGAAAATAATAGTAGCTGGTATTGATAAAGCATTTGATTCAGTACAGCATGTCCATTTTATGGCAAATCATGGAAAATGTAACTAGTATAAAGATGAAGAAAGTTGAATTACATAATGGAAGAAGACATTTATGGTGTTAAGGGAAAATAGTCAGGAGTAATTAATAGTAATTAGAGAAATAGTAGATGATATTAAGAAAGAACAAAAAAGTGAAAATAATAGTAGCTGGTATTGATAAAGCATTTGATTCAGTACAGCATGTCATTTTATGGCAAATCATGGAAAATGTAACTTTAGTATAAAGATGAAGAAAGTTTGCAAATCAGTGTATAAAAATACTACGATCAAGGTTTTAGTAAATGGTTGACTAATCGAAGAAATAAAAATGGATAGAGATATAAAAAAAGGGTGTCCAATAAGTAATATTTTGTTTGTGATGGTAATGAATAGTATAATAAAAGGAATAAATGAAGGAATGAAAAAGATCAGATATGTACAGGAAATGGGGTGATAGTCTATTATTATTACATATGCCAATGATATAACTTTAATAACCAAAAATGGAGATGAAATGATAAAAGTAGTTATGAAGGTGAATGATAGATTAAGAGAAGTTAGATTAAAATTAACAAAGAAAAATGTAAGGGATTTGGAGATAATAAGGAAATAGAAGGAATAAAATTTGAAAAGAGAAAGATATCAATATTAGGCACCGATTTTTGAGAAGATAATATATTGAAAGAACAATTGGAGAAAATTTTGAAGAATTTAAAAGGATTAATCATTATGTGGAATAGGTGTAGATTGTCCTTCAATAAAAAGTACAATTGATAAATACAATATGGATGAGAACATTGTCATATCCAATTAGAGTATACATGATACCAAGAGATAAGGAGAAACAGTTAGTTGAAATTACGTTTCAGTTTATTTGCGAGGTCTAGATTAAATCCAGTGAAAAGATGTGCATTGTACAAGGAAAAGGAGAAATGGGGTTATGTTTAATAAATCACATAGAATATGGATCTTCATTACATTTGTATAGAGTTTTGGTATGGATAAATGGAAAAGAAAATGGGTTGGTTACACTTATATTTAAGGAGAAATACAAATGAGAATGGAATATACTTAAAATGAACAAATGGGAGAGAGAATAGAGAAATGAAGATATAAGGATGTATGAATAAAAAATAAAATTATGGAAATTAAAGATAAAGGAATAAAAGAAAATAGGAAGATATGGTATAAAAATATAATGTTGTAAAATTATTGTGTGTATTTCTGGGGGCATTTAATGGAAAAGAAGATAAAAGGTATAAAGCAAATAAATGAAAGGTGTAAGAAAAATATTGAATACCACTATTTCTTGTGGAGATTGCAAATGAATAATTTGCCAGTAAATGGAAACATTACTTATAAAAAATAAATAAGATAATTTGTCTTTTCTGTGGAGAATTAGAAACAGCAGAACATGTTTTTTGACATGTAAAATCATTAAAAATTTATTGGAAAAGTTAACAGAGTACAAAATTGTTAAAGAATTTCATGAGTGCAGTCAGATAAATATGGATATGATTGAATGTGGTTTTTATAGAAGGTATAGTAAAGAATATGTAATAATTTAGATACAAATGTTTTATATTATGTGAATAATTTGGAATGAGAGATTGAATGATGTAATTTTTAACTGAAAGTGGATATTACCAAATGTAATAATGAAAATTAAGTGGTGATTTTCGAAAAAAGTTGTGGATGTCTATACGGGTCTATGTCTGATGATCAAATTTTCGTAAACAAAAAAAATATATATATATATATCAAAGAGACAATGTGATTGAGTTTCTAAAAACTCTAACATAAAAAAAATCTACCTTTTTTTTATACTCACACCCTGCAAATGATATATATATATATATATATATATATATATATATATATATATATATATATATATATATATGTATATACACAGACACACACACACACATGCATATATATATATATATATATATATATATATATATATATATATATATATATCAACTGTAAGATCACACTACAGAGAGGAAAAGGGTAAATTTCCCAATCCTTACTGTACCGCGATCTCCATTCAAAAGCTTCATGTTTTCTAAAACCTCAGCATATATTCTCGATCACATGGAGTTTGAGTTTCTGAAAACTCGATCAACTGATAAGGACCCATCTATACATATGTAAAGAGATGTTTATAAATGAAAAAAAACATGTGTAATAAGAGCTTATTTTCTTGTAAATATGTAAATTGTAAATAGTTGTACAAATAAAAAAAGATCCTCTTTCCAAAAGATGTTGTGGGATCTTTTACATCCAGTAGAGCTATCAATAACTCAAGCAGATAGGGACTTGGTTTAATTCTTCATCTGAAAGATGACACACTTGGGAGTGCAGTATCTCCCTTATGCTACACTGCAGTTTCACAAATTGATCAAGCTGATGTGGGACTAGAACCTAAAGCCTTCTGCACTAAAGGCGAGCATGTTATCTGTTGCACTACTAATACTAGTAAAGTATGGTAAATTCCCAAGAGGAAGTGGATTTTGCAAAGCCCATCTTTTCTAATCTAACTTTTACAAAATACCACAGTTGTGCAAATATTTACAGTTCCATAATATATGTAGCAAGTCTGCTTTAGGAAAGTTACAGCTGCATAAATGGGAGTTTTATTAAAGGAACATTTAGATAGTTTAGCTAACTGCAGATATGCATTGCTGAAGATCTTGAATTGTGTACTATATAGTTTCTTAAGAGGGACTGATTTAGGTTTACCCTGATAGAATCTTTCATCTAACTTACTGAAATAGATGTGTTGAGGTTCAACCTGTCAATAGAATACCTAAGGGAATTTTCATATCTGAAGCTGGAGATCATTTTGTAAGTATTTGAAATGGACTTCTTGGAATAGAGCGTTCATAACAGTTTACAGAAGGTTGTTGTATTTGTGTTCCCTTTTAAATTACCCGTTTTATATTGTATTAGATTAGATATCTGAATTAATATAGTGGGGTACCCCTTTGGTAGGCTAATTGAAATTCTTCGTTCTTCTAAAGAAGATAATGTATTAGATAGGAAATCGAGGATTAGCTCATCTCTAAGTAAAGGGAAGTTAGACAAGTCTAGCATTTGATTTTTTTATTAGGTTTTAAATATATTGGTTGAAAAAAGTACAAATGAAGATTGCATGTTTAGAGTATTGATTAGCTTTTGTGCGATATGTGGTCAAGCTACTAGGAATCTGTGCATTTTAATTAATTTATTTCTTTTTTCTTTTTTCTTTTTAATGAACATCAAGGAGAAAGGATTATAATTATTTCTTTGCATATCACTATACCAAAGTTTGATCCAACTAAGACACCATGTATTTTGTTCTGGTTAAGTTGATTATGTTTAATAATCTCTAGTGTTAATTTTATTTTTATTTATTTTTATTTAACATTTGTTGACCAGGAATGTCCGACTAGGTTCCACAGAGCCTGTTTTCAGCGGAGGCCCGGGGAGAAATGCTCCAGATGCATGTCTTTCGAATTATTATAATTATTAAGAAATATAAATAAAATCAGCTAGCATGAATCCACCCTCCTATTTTTGGTTGTATATGTTTTTATAGGCATTTCAAACTGATGTAGATTGCCATATAAATTTTTTTCTCATAGAACTTAGGTTCATAGGTTCATAGGTAGGTACTAAGCTATCAGCCCAAGGGCCTATGTAAGCCTAGACAACAAGGTTCCCTGGCTTACGCCACCCAAGAAAGTTATTTTCCCATGCTACTGTCGAGCAGAGACACAGAAGTGATCCCTGGGGTGTATTTCATATTTCTCATCCACTCATCAAGATTTTTCTTGAAGAGTGCTAATGAAGAACTTTGCTTGACATAGATGGGTAGTCTGTTCCAGAGTATGCTAAGTCTCTGGGGAAGGAATCTATCCTTCCAGCATGTCTTGTTTATTGTGGTGACAATGTTTAGGTCCCTAGATCATGTAGCTCAGAGGGATTGGGATTTCTTTAGGTGTAGCATGTCCAACAGCTCTGTGTTTGACATAGCTTTATATGCTAGGCGAAGATCACCTCGGAGTAGGCGATATGCTACGGAGTAAAGCTGGAGTGTTTTGAGATAGTCAGTGTAGGGCATTTGTTTGAGGCCAGTAATCCTCTTTGTGAGGTGCTTCTGTGGCCTTTCCAGCTGCTGAAAATGTCTTGTGAGGTACATTCCAAAAGCGGCGTTGTACTCTATAATGGGTCTAATGAGTGTAGAGTAGAGGGGAACAATGACCTCTTTTTTCCTGGATGAGAACCCTTTTATAATGAGGTGTGCCATGTAGAAGGACTTCCTGACTACTGTGGTGATGTGACTATCAAAGGAGAGACTACTGTCCACCTGGGTCCCAAGGTCTCTTATCACGCATTTGGTGTTAAGTAGATTGCTGGCTATGTGGTAGTTCATGGGTACAGAGTTTTTACCAAAAGGGGTGACACTGCCCTTTTTGGCATTGAGCTTGAGGCCATGGCTCTGATACCAGGCATCTGTCTCAGTGAGGCCCTTCTGTAGGATGTCCACATCATTTGGGGACTTGACTATGGCTCCTAGTTTGTAGTCATCTGTGAACCTCATTAGCCAGAGGCCTTCTGTGTTAGCCTGTACTTCAGAGAAGTAGATACCAAACAGGAGAGGTCCCAGGGCGGAACCCTGTGGTACTCCACTTGTCACTGGTTTGGGGTCAGATTTGGAGTGTGCAACTTTTACAGTGTGGGTTCTGTCAGTGAACCAGTTGGCAACCCATCTTGTAATGTAGGTATTTATACCTAGTTTATTGAACTTAGCTATAATTCCAGAATGGGGGATGGTGTCAAAAGCCTTGGTGAAGTCAGGATAGGCTGTGTGAACCACCTTACCCTCATCTACGGCTTTGGTGACTGCCTCAAAGAAGTCGATCAGGTTCAGGAGGCATGATCTGCCTTTCACAAACCCGAACTGGGTGGGATCCAGAGTTTGGAGGTTACTAATGTCTTTGTTTATGAGTTCCATGATGATACATTCAATGGCCTTGCAGACCAGGCTCGTCAGGCTAATAGGTCGATAATTCCCGGGATCAGTGGTAGCTTCTCCTTTGTGGAGTGGGATAACTGTTGCTATGTGCCATTCAGTTGGCACAAAGCCTAATGCGAGGCTATTATTGAACATGGTGCTTCAGTGGGGAGTCAGTTCATTCTGAAGTTTGTGTAAAACACAGCCTGGGATGTTGTCTGGCCCCATGGATGCTGTGTTTTTGGCTTTAGAGAGTGCAGCTTTTACCTGCATAGTTGTGATTACAGGGATTCTGCATTCTTCCTGTATAGATATGGGCCCTTTAGGGGGTGAGAGGGGGGTAAAGTTAGCGCTGAACCTATCTGCCAGGATGTTGGCAATATCAGTTGGTTCTGTAATTTTCATGCCTTTGTGCTGTAACTCAGAGCAGATCTGGGTGTTGCCATCGAGATTCTTGACATAGCTATAGAATGCTTTGTGGTTGTCCCTAGAATCAGTGGCGATTTTGTTTTAGAAACTTGTTTTAGAAACGTTTGTATGTAATGTCAGGAAAGAGGAGTAAAATGTAATTCTTGGTTGTATATATGGCATCTTTTCAAGCAGGGGAGAAGTTTAACTTTCAACCCACCATTCAATATCATTTATGAAATGCATCCATGTTTTGGCTATATTATCATGATAGTTTAAAGTCATATCTTGAGTAAAGATTATGCCTACATATTTCAAAGAAGCATTAATTTTGATCTCACTATAGGGGCATGAGATCACTTAGCTGAAATATAGGGATTAGGGAGAAGAGAGAGTAGATTTATTTATATTTAGTTTATAGTTAGTAAATTTTGTGTAGGTAAAAAGTTGTTTAATTTATTTTGGCTATGTCTGACTTGGGTAGATTGAGATATGCATTGATTTAACCCGCAAAGGTTGTGACTGGTAAGGGGACATTGTTAATGCCTGGTGTAATATAGTATATAGTGAGAACTAAGGATTCAGTACAAAGACTGAAAAGATAAGGGGAGAGAAGGCAATCTTGTCTGGCACCATTATAAATGGCATTTGAGGGGAGCTAATTTTATTAAAATATAGGTGTGTGAAAGAGCTGGAATAGAGTGCCTTCAAAGAAATAAGAAATGATGTGGGAAAGTTATGGTGCACAGAAAACTTAAATTTATGTGAGCAAAAGCTTTTGAAGCATTCAGAGTAAGAGTAAAGCTAGCACACTTAGTGTCATTAGAAAGAGTTTGTACAGATTCTAAAGAAAAGGTATGATTGCAAGTTTGGCTGGAATTTATAAACCTACACTGAAGTGGTACATTAATAAATGGTGACATAAATTTTAGTCTATTAGCTAGTAATGTGGCATGAATCTAATAAGTGTGCATTCATTAGAGTGAGTAGTCTATAGTTTAAAGGATCTTTAGAATTTAGAGTTGGTTTAGGTATAAAGATGGCTTTAGAAGCATTTCGGTAAAGATCAAGAATACCTTTAGAACTTATATGTTTAAAGTCTGATGAAGCCTGTTGGCGAAAGCGCTCACTACGTTCTGTTCGAATAAAAGAATTTTTATCGTGAAGTTTTATTCATTGACTTGTGGAGACATTATAGTGATTTTTGTACCTAGCGTTTCATTGCCAGTTGGACAACGTGCATGTCTTTGGATTCTGAAGTTTATTACGTTTTTTGCACGCTGTTCTTTGCCTCCGTTTGTTGTCTGATCCGCTTTGGATTTGTTATATGTTTAAAGGCTGTAAAGAGAATTTTTGAGATATCTTGTGCAAAATACTTGTAGAAATATGAACTAAAACCACCAGGACTTAGAGATTTGCTTTGTTTAAGATTTTGAATAATAACCACAGTAATTTCCTGTTCAGTGACAGGTCACATAAAGATCTTCTGTTGTTACTGGTTTATTTTAGAAAAGCATAATTGGTTTAGATAGTATACCAGTTTATCACCATTACAATTCAGTTTGTAGTCACTATATAATTGAGAATACATACTAATAAATGCACAGGTTATTTTATTGCATGGACAAAGAATATTATCATTATGCACAATTTCATTTATAAGTTGGATTGAGTTTTTGATTCTTATTAATCCTGCTAAAGCTTTTAAGGGGCTTATGCCCACTCAAAGTATTTTGCTATGTATTTGTTTATGTGCCAAGATATTTATAATAGATATAGTAAATATAATTCCTTCCTTAATAAGCAATTGCATTCATTGATTTGTACTACAGTATTTAATACATTATTTTGTATCTAATTTGGAAATGTCTTGTTTTAGGTATGTTTCTTTTTGCTTGTACATCTTTTAATAATAGTAAGATGGTTTACTAAAAAGAACCTCACTTATTCAGACTTTACAGGTGATCCACTGCACTTCCATAGGAATTTGAGAGTTGCCCAGATTCTGTATTAGATTTGTAACCGAAGTGTGATATCCTGTTTGATGTCATCTTTGTGGAATAATGTAGAATTAAGTGTCCATTTATAATGATGGGGTTTATCTGTTTTAAAATTTTACAATTATAACTTTAGTGTTATTTTCAAATGGTAAGAGAAAAATTTAGGTGTTGATTCATAATAAAGTTGAAAGTTTAAGAATAAATCAGAAATAAAGAGAAAATCTAGTTTTGGCTAAACTTTGCAACACTGAGAAAAATAGGTATATTTTTAACAACATTTCAGGCTGGTTTTACAAAAACAACAGACGTTGTTTTTGTAAAAATAGGTATATCTTGAAATAGGTGGGTTAGTGTTGCCGGTTAGGACTGAGTCAAACAGATTAAAGTAATCTATTAAGTCAGCTACTGCCATGAAGCCATTTATATTATATGATTTAGTTTTGCTAACTTTGCCCCTTTCAGGATCTACTAAGGAATTCCAGTCTCCACCTATGATGTAGTAAAAATGTTGGTGTTTACTTAGCAAGTTATGACATTCCATAATAAAATCGTGTTGGTTTTGAGAGGCTATGTGGCTAAGGAAATATTAAGGAAAAAAAACAGATTTGCTAAGAAAGGTATTTTGCAAAGAAAATATCACAATGTACCATGCTGATCAATGCTACAGTTTAAACTGGTATCAAAAAAGATGAGTTTAATTAAGATAGCAGTTTATAAACTATTGCAGCAGGAGCCCAGAGTTATAATACATTTTAACCAATTTTTGTTTATTTGATTCTATTGTCCTGTGGTCACATGGCTTTCTGATAGAAAGTAAATTATAGCTTTAGGTTTATAGAGTAGATGGAAAATATTTTTATTTAGTTTATTTTTATTTATTTTGACAATTGTTAACCAGGTATGTCCAACTGAGCATGAGCCCTTTTTCATCAGAGGCCCTGGGAGAAAAGTTCCAAAGTGAAATATCTATGGATATATTGAATAGTAGTATGTGCAGAAGGCTTCTAATACAGGCAAAAATGTAATGCAAAAGTAGCTATATACACAACTTAAATTCTGAAAACCAGTATAAAATAAATAAGTCAGCAGGCAATCGGATAAGTTATAACTAAAGACAATGGTAGTTACAATAGACATATGTAAGTCTCAGAATCAAGTAGATTAGGCTTGAGCAGTTCAAATTCAGAAATAGAGACTCCCTGGGCCTCCGCTGAAAAAGGGCTATTTGCAGCTCATTCTGACTACTCCCATTCAACAATTGTAAAATAAAACATAAATAAATAAATATAGAGTACATGAGTAAGTGGAGTAAGTGGAGTAAAATGAAGGAGAAATGAGAGGGAGAGAGAGTTAGGCTGGGCTTAGGCAGGAACAGATTCAAGAGTTCAGTAAGTTTTCATTTAAGGGTTTTTTTGAATTTGTGAGTGTTGGATATAGATCTGGTGATCAGTGAAAGTTTATTCCAAACTAAGGCAATCGAGTAGCTAAATAGATGTTGGCCAAGTGTTCTTTTGGGCTTATAGCCTTCTAAGAGGAATTGGTCTGAGCTCCAGACAGAGTGATTAGGAGTACAGAAAGACAGGAGAGAGGAGATGGCAGTTCAGAAGATAGTTTGTTGAGGATGGAGTGAATGAGGAGCCGGTGAGACAATAGGAACTTATAGGGGAATTCTAGCCAGTTAAGAGAAATGGATGATAATAATTTTCAAGTAGACCTTGGACCAATATGTAATGTTCCATCAACCTCTTAATTCCCAGTCTAGCAGTTTCTTATTAATTTATTTTGTGACTTTAGCATTTGTTTTGGTTTCTATTTTATCAACTCTATCTTCAAGTAGGTGATGCAATTCCCAGGTATCTCCAGTCTGTTAGCAGTGTGGTTCAGGTCTAAATTAACTATTGTTGTTTGTTTCTAGGGTTACAGAATGTGTTAGCATTTTGGGTGCCTCATCACATTCCAAGTTCCGGGTTCCCTAGACACTTCCAGTCTATGCATCACCCAGTCACTGTCATCCCTGCTGAGTAACTTTTTAATTCATACTGTATCGTTTTTAGGAGGAGAACAGTAGCTACAATGCTCATACATCACAATTTACATGTGTACCACAAAATGTTGGTCGATCGAACAGAGGGACATTGAGTTACTAGAATTTAGTTATAACAATGACAGATTAAATAACTCTATGTACACTGTTGGAATTAGGTGAAATGGTGCCCTAAGTACTGCCTACTGTCTCACCCTCCCCACCCACACACCCTCCAGGCCCCAGTGCTCCATTCTGTCTCTACCCCTCCCAATTATTGGGCTGCCCACACCATGCACATTACTGTTTTCTCCCTTTTCTCACATCTTGCCTTACTTGTCAGCTTTTTTTAAGAAGCCATGATTTTCTATATGCTACAAAATGCATTTTTGTTCTTTTTACATAACTTTTTCTTTCAATGATACCTTGAACAGAAGCTATAACTAAGGAAAGAATGTCAATGTATTGCTGCTCAACTAAGCTTTTCCTTGCATCCTTTTATCACATCTTTATTGAGAAAGACAGTACATGATAACTGTTTAGGAAATAACTCAATTAAGCTGGGGCCCAGAGAAGCTATAAGGTTATATATATTCTGGGATGCATTTTAAAGCATTTCCCAACCTTTTAATCCACTGAGCAAAAATCATAAGTAGGAAAATAATTTCAGTTGTATTTATAGTTGTGCCCAAGGCTTAACCTTCAAAGCCGACAAAAATAGTAGCTCACAATAAATTAACAATACATTTGTAGTAAGGATACACAAATCTTCTCTGGGAATACTCCCCCCCCCCCAAGAAAAGACAGTCATTGCCTATGCATCCCTCTGATGTTAGGCTGGATGAAAGCAGAGGTTCAAATTGCTGTAATCACGTATTTCAAGTGAATGCTGTCATATATGTTCACAATATACCTCCTCATTCTTCACCTCTACCCTCAAACACAACTAGCGATGTATGTGTCTGGTGTGAGAATGAGACAAAACTAAAAAACTAATAATGAATATAGTAATGAATTCCATTTTGTTGCCCATAAACAATACACTGCCTCCACACAAGCTATAGTAGCCATCTTTGCACACCTCTGAGGTCTGTAACAAAAGTAGAAGAAACAATGACAACACTGTCCCCATTTCCAGCAAAAGCTGTAATGACATGCTGTGCACATGTCTAAGATTTGATTGTAATGATAAAATCCCCAGCTCCCAACACAACCTTCAGCAACCTTCTGGACACACATCTGAGCAGGGCTGGTTTTAGAATGGGTGTCACTGAGAGTAGAGGCTACCAGTAAGTTATTTATTTATTTATTTATTTATTTCCAGTTTGATGACCGGGAAGGTCCACCGGGCTCAAATAGCCCATTTTCAGTGGAGGCCCAGGGAGAAAAGCTCCAATAATACATACAAGCTCCATAATATGAAGTACAGTACATAGTGGAAACAGAAACAAACTAAGCAAATTTTACATACAAAATAGCAAAAAACTAAACAAAAGTTAAATAGCAGTTTGGAGAAGGATGTAATGCATATTTACATGTTTAGTGGTTGAGAACAGTAGTACAAGGTTAAATTAATACAGAGGTTTAAATCATCTGAGAATGAAGTAGAAGTAACATTAACATGGATGAGTTATTTATGCATGAATATTAGCATGAGTTAAATTAATACAGAGGTTTAAATCATCTGAGAATGATATATAAGTAACATTAGCATGGATGAGTTCTTTATGCATGAATATTAACATGAGTTAAATTAATACAGAGGTTTAAATCATCTGAGAATGTTATAGAAGTAACATTAACATGGTTGAGTTCTTTATGCATGAATATTAGCATGAGTTAAATTAATACAGAGGTTTAAATCCTCTTAGATTGGTATAGAGGTAGCATTAGCATGAAGGCAGTACACAGGGTTAATCAATAGTGTGTAAGGAAGAACTAACCTTTTGTGTTATAAAGTATTTATGTATTAAGCAGGTTAGGTAGGTGGAGTGCAAGTGCATTTCCATTTTTGGGAGAAGTAAGAATGCAGCTGGGTTTTGAAGTGTTCAGAGTTCTCAGAAATTCTTAGAGATGGAGGGAGAGAATTCCATTTTTGGCAACAGAAAAGGATAGGAGAAGCTGACCAGCGGGACGATTTGGTATATAAACCGAGATTAGATTTTGCTGGGTAGATCTTAGAGTTCTGTTTGGAGTATATAATGTTAAGATGTTTGTCAGTGCTGGGCATATAGTTGGTTTGAAAATAAGCTTGTGAGTGGTGATGAGTTGGCGGTAGTCAAGGTAGTTTGGGAGTTCTAGCCATTGCAGCTGGTGGAGAGGTTTACAGTGGTGAGTGGAGTATTTGAAAGTGGTGGTGAACTTTGAGATTTTATTGTAACAGGATTCTAGTTTAGAAGAGATGGAAGAAGATAGGTTGGTTAGTAGGGGAGCACCCTACATTAGTGAAGGTAGTAAGAAGGTAGTGGCAAGGGTCTGTCTTGTTGAGGGGGAGAGGAAGTTGAAGTTTCTGTACAGCATGCCACGTTTCTGATGGGTTCGCTTTATATTTAACTGATTGTGGGTATCGGATTTTAGGTGTTAATCAATAGTAACTCCAAGGAGTTTAGCAAAAGGAACAACTTCTACAGTGGAATTAGCAAGGCTTGTAATCTTGAAAGAGGTTTTGTCTAGGCAGATAGATTCTGAGGGACAGAATAGAAGGATCTTTGATTTGTTGGCATTCAAAGAGAGGTGATTTTGGAGCATCCAGTTCTCAGTAGTTGAGAACTCAATTTGAGGTTTTGTTTGGTGCTCAGGGAGGTTTGATGCAGAGCAAACTAAAGTTGAGTCATCCGCATATTGTGCTATCTTAGTGTTAGTAATGGCTGCATGGGAATCATTAATGAAGATATTGAAGAGTATAGGGCCAAGAATGGATCCATGGGGTACCCCGGTTGGGGATGGAAGGAAGGCTGAGGTGCCAGTCTTCCATTTTACTGCCTGAGATCTGTCAGAGAGGTAGCTGCTGAACTAGGTAGTGGTGTTTTGTGAGACGTTAAG
Source organism: Protopterus annectens (assembly GCF_019279795.1). Taxonomy (NCBI): domain Eukaryota; kingdom Metazoa; phylum Chordata; order Ceratodontiformes; family Protopteridae; genus Protopterus; species Protopterus annectens. The sequence continues at coordinate 1,185,216,483 of NC_056737.1, forward strand.
ATTGGAAAGGTGGTGAAGAAGGTGGGTATGGGAGACTGTGTCAAAAGCCTTAGAGAGGTCAAGGAGGACTGTGGATACAAGTTCTCCAGAGTCACAGGCATGGTTTATGATGCCTAGAAAAGAGAGAAGAGCTGTTATTGTGCTATGGCCAGGATGGAACCCATGTTGTGTTGGGGTGAGGAGTTGGTTATGTGTAATGAATGGCATGAGCTGGAGTTGGATGCATTTCTGAAGAATTTTTGAAACAGGGGAGAAAATTGCTATGGGTCAAAAGTTGGAGATGTTATTATATTTGCCACCTTTACGGAGGTGTAGAATAAAGGCTGCACACCACAGTTTGGGGACATATGATTCTTGCATGGATCTGTTGATGAGTGTGCTTATGGGGATGATGATGCTGTCTGCTGCAATTCTTAAAAAGAGTAAGGGGATATTGTCAGGGGCATTGGAGCAAGGCTTAAGCTTAGAGAGAAGATTTTTATATATGAGGTGGGGATGGGTTTGAGGTGGAATATGGGAGATGAGTTTGGGGTGGAAGGTTAGGTAGCAGGTTTGATTTGGGGGGAGGTGTTGTTTGGGAATGTGTTAGTGAGTTTTGCTATAGAGTTAGTAAAGAAGGAGTTGAAAAGAGTAGATATTTCTGGGTCATATTTACTAGTGTCGAGCAAGGGTTGATTTTGGTGCCTGGGTTGAGAAGTGAGTTGATGGATTTCCAAAATTGTTTGGTGTTAGAGGAGTGGTTAGACTGGAGTTTGATATAGTATGCTTTTTTGTCTTGTATGATACATTTTTTGGCTACATTGCGAAGTTGTTTATAATTAAGAAAGGTGGCAGGGTGCCTATTATGATGGTAGAGTTTCCAGGTCTTGTCCCTTTGTTGCATGATTGTTTTGGTATCTTTACTAAGCCAAGGGGCAGAATTGGTTTTTATATGTTTTATTCTTGGAGGGGCTTGGAAGTTAAGAGTGTCTAAGAAGGTTGAGTTGAAGAATTCGACAGCACTGTCCAGAGGTAGAGTTTTAGAGAGTCCCAATTTATCAGTTTGACAGAATTGCAAAAAGTTGTAGGGTTAAAGTTGTTGAGATTCTGAGTATGGATATATTGGTGTAGATGAGGAGAAGAGGAGGTTGCTCTATGGATGAAGGCTGGTAAGTGATCACTGAGTCTGGTAAGGTGCCAGTGTGGGAGATTTTGTTTGGTTGGGAATCAAGGATCCAGTCCAGTATGGAGCCTGGGGGGGTTGTTTTATTAGGTCTGGTTACAGCATTTGTGAGTTGAGTGAAATTACATAGATTGATTGAAGTGGTGGGGTTATTGGCAGTAATTTTGTTCCAGTCAATGTTCACATCTCCTAGGATGTATGCCTCAAGCTTGATATTATATGAAGCCCATAGAAGAATTTACTCAATTGTGTTAATGTTGTTTCCAGGGGGGATATAGAGTGGTATAACACAAATGATTTTCTGGTTATTTAGTTTGAGATTTCCTATGACTAGTTCAGCTTTTTGAACTGTGGAATAGGATTTTGGTAGGGAGTGATGGAGAGTAGGCTAGAGTAGATTAAGGCTACTCCTCCACCCTTCTTTTTTAGGCAGTCTTGTCTAAGTACTTGAAACCCAGGGGGTAGTATTTCAGAGTCTGAAATGTTGGGTTTTAGCCATGTCTCAGAGACAGCTGCTATGTCAGGTTGGGTATGGGATAGCCAAGCATGGAAGTGGGCTAATTTGTTTCTTAAACTATGGGTATTGATGGTCAAGATCTTGAGGTATTTAGGGTTGGTAGTATGGGTGGTAATGGGGGGAGATGGATTGCTGCTGGTACTAGGTCCTGGGTTGGGATATATGTCTCCTGCTAGGCATAGGCAGTTACATGGGAATGGAAGCAGGGGTTTGGATTTGCTCCTAGTGTTTGGTGGGAGGGACAATAGTGCTTTGGGAATATAATGTTTCATTGAGGAGGATAGGAGTATTAGTTTAAAGCAGAGAAGTGGGTTTGGAAGCACTAGGGAGGAGGATATAGTGTGGAAATGAGATGTGGCAGAGTTATGATGTGTGTTAGGGGTGATGGTGGGGTGAAGAGGGGATAGTTTGTAAGAGGAATAGGAGGTAGCATGGTATAGAGGTATTAGGAGTAGTAGGCTAAGCAAAAGTATTAGAATGGTTTGAAAAGACATGGTGTGGTTTAGGTATAATGGAATAGTTGGGGTTAGGTGTTGAGGATGTAATAGGATTATTGGTGACAGTGTAGGAGGTAGGAGTTTGGAAGTGTATCTAGAGCTTTAAGGATTAGGGATTGGGAGGGGTGAGAGAGTATTGGAGGATGGGAGGGGAGGGGATAGTGAGGAGATGAGAGTGGATTGGGTGAGACAGGGGGAGGGGATTTATGGCTAGAATAAGTGTATGAGCACTGGCGGTGGGCGGAAATTGGGGGTAGGGTAGGGGAGTGGAGTGAGTCCGCAGGGCGAATGGAGCAGGTAGAGCCAAGGAGAAGGAAGAAGGCAGGACTGTGAAGAACAATCAGTGGTTAGGTAGGTAAGCTTGGAGGTAAGGAAAGTATGGAGAATGTAGCACTTGTTTACTGTAGTTGTAGGCATCACATAACACAAGTCTCCAGACAAATTCCTTGTAAGCATAACAGCATATTTAACAGCAAACAGTTTATGTAGTAAAAGCAGTCACAGCTTCAGTTAGTCCCTTAGACTATTGTGAGCATAACAGCATATGTAACAGTAAACAGTTTCTGTAGTAAATGCAATCACTACATCAGTTAGATTCCCTAGACTACATAAAGTTAGCTAAGTACTTCAGTTGGAAAACATAAACATGCCTGTTAAACCAGGTGCACTACAAACATTTGAGAATAGCTTAAACACTTGTAGGCACTTACTTGCAGGTGTGCACACTGAAAAGGGTCTGGGGAAGCTTCCTCACCACAAGCAGGCCAAAAGATAACTTTCAAAATGGCGCTGCTCAAGAAGACCCACTAATATAGACTAGTTAATGTACATGGGGGAGGAGGGAGATACAAAATGGGGGAAGGTATTACCAGAAAAAGCAGGTAGAGATCTGGCCCACCCCCTCACAGAAGACTGCAAAGAAAAGCAATCAGCGTAAGAAGTGGAGGCCTTGGAGCTGTAATGTAAGTATAAGCAAGGAATAAGTAGAAGCAGGAAATTAGGAGTGTAAGCAGTTAGTTGCAGAAACACTACTTTATGGCCTTGGTGTGCAACTAATACAAAGGAAGGTAAATCTATCTGGGGGACAAAATACACCAAGTAAATGGTACTTGCCTTACTTTACAAGTATTCAGTGTGGAGGCAGATCTATTTGGGACAAGATACAGCAAGTATTTTGTTAAGTTATGCCACCCAGTGGCAATAGACAAAGCTACAGTTGCCTGGGGAGGACTCTTGCAGGTGTGCATGCCGGCCAAAACAATGTTTAAAAAATAACCAATACAATTAATAAATATGCTATAAAAGGAAATGTAAATAACCAGTCAAAATGTTTAAAACATAATGGTTAAGGACCACATCTGCTAATAACAAGAACTGTAAATATCCAGTCACCTATGCAGACTTCTGTGGTAGGTATCCTTATTAAAAAGTGTTATTCTTGGCTTGACATAAGTCTATGTCAAAATTCATTTATACATTGGGATATAGGGCCTCCAGAGTCTTGGAAGATCTAAGTGTCTGCATGCTCTGTGATGCATTTTATACCTTTCTTTTGAAATATAATTACTAGATAACTGGTTATGTAAGTGCCCAGCATTATTGTGTATGTGCACAGATAAAAATACGTGATATTTTTTACACACACACACACACACACACACACACACACACACACACACACACACACACACACACCTGTTGTATGTTTTTATGGGCACACAGACAGGGAGGGCATATAGGCGCCACACAGTAAAAAACATAGAGAAGGACTCACCCTGGGTAAAGCACTGGAAAATGGCAGTGCTCCTCACCATGTCACAGGGGGGTCGGTGAGAAGGTCCTTCCACATACATCCTCCTCCTGCTAAATCACAAGAGATAGCCACTTATCATGTGCAAGGTCTGTGGTTGTAATTGTAGGTGCCAGAAATATAGCCAGCTTGCTTCTGTTACTTACACTGTAGGTACACCTCATCACAACACACGCGTTCTGTTCTGCTGATCTCTAGCTCTTCCCTGCTCATCTTCATTCACGGATTATAAGCTTTATCTTAACAGGATCATATCATAACCCTGTCTTGGATAAAGACTGTAATCAAAAAATTTAACATTTTTCCTCATTTTTCCCCAACCGCAGCACCTTTTGTGGGGCCCCCCCACACAGTCAAGGATGAGTAAGAGGGCCCATGGAGCCACAGGTACTACAGGTGCATAAAGCGGGCAATAATGTTAGGTTTAATGGAGAGAATGTCCACCAGCAGTGAATAATTAAATCAGGGCACTATGGTAAAACATTAAAGAACTGTCAAAAACTGGCAAATTGAAGGTCATGCTGCTTAACACTAGGAGCCTTAACCTGAAAATGCACTCACTGGAGGCCCTCCTCGAACTGGAAAATGCTGACATTTGTGCAGTCACAGAAACTTTGTTCTAGGCTTCGGACAGCACCATTGCCTTACCAGGTTATACCTCATTCTACACATTCTGACCCCAAAATGAGGTCAGGAAGACTAAAGGTTCTGAAGTACCTATCTTCATTAAAGACAAGTACTCCCAGACAGGTTTGCCAGAGTGATGTACTAGATCTACTCCTGGTACAACTGACATTTGGCAAGACACCCATCCAAGTTATAGCCAGCTATAGACCCCCAGCCATGACTCAGGACACCCACTCCTCCTACCTGGACCCACTTGATTCTATCAAGGTATGGCCTAACACCCTGATCCTTGGTGATTTCAACTAACCCACCATAGACTGGGTGAACTATTCCTGCACTAATGCACTCACCCAATGATTCCTTGACTTCATCAGTTCTAACACACTAGATCAGCTTGTCTCATCCCCCACAAGGGGACATAACATTCTGGACATGGTTCTCACAAATATGTATGACCACTGCACCACACCGATAGTAAGTTCTTCCCTGGTGAGATCAGATCATTGGTCTGTCTCATTTGAAGTTTCTATCCCTCCCAGCAACCCCCCATCCATAACCAGGCTAAAATACATCTCAGAAGCTGACTACAACCTCCTAAGGGAGGGTATCAGTAGCTTCACACCACCACCACCCTCCTCAGAGGATGCAGACAACTATGCTTAACAGTACATCAATGCAGTATACAAGCACCTGTACAACAACTGCATGGACTCTGCCATACCCTACAGAACTAAAACTTGCTCCTCAAGGAAAAGCAAACCATCTGGTGGACATCCTCTATCAATAGGCTTTACAGCAAAATGAAAAAGCTGTTGTCCAAGGGTAAAAAGGCACACATTCAAAATTGGAAAAACTCACTGCTTAGCCTCAACAAGAAAATTAGATCACTAGTGAAAACCTCCAAAGCCAATTATGAATGGAAACTAGCCTCCGAAACAAAAGAAAACCACAGAGCCTTCTTCAGTTACATTAGGAACCTCCATGGCAAATCCCGGGTATGTTCCAAATTAGTATTTAATAGTACCACTTAAAACGATCCTGGTGACTTAGCCAACCTGCTAGCAGATATGGTCAGTGCAAACTTCACATCTTGTGCCCCGCAAAAGGCCCATACAACATCTTCAATACTTGTTCCACACCTCACATCTTCATAGGTCAAGTGTTAAAGGCCCTATCCAAAGCAAAGAACACAGCTTCCATGGAATCTGTTAGTATCTCAGCTGTATTCTGCACCATCTCCAGCAAGAAATAGCTTCACCATTGAGTACCCTATTCTACCACAACCTAAGTACAGGCTTCATTCCAGAGGAGTGGAGAACGGCCATTGTCATCCCCTTGCACAAAGGTGATGCCACTACTGACCCTGGAAACTATTGCCCCATTAGCCTGACAAGTCTGATCTGTAAAGCCATGGAGCATATTATTATGGATCTCATAAACAAGGACATAGGCAATGTCCAAGCACTTGACCGCACCCAGTTTGGATTTGTCAAGGGCAGATCTTGCCTGCTGAACCTGGTTGACTTCTTTGAGACAAGGCCCTGGATAAGGGAAAGTCAGTACATACAGCTTACCTTGTCTTGGCCAAAGCCTTTGACACAATTCCCAACTTGGGCATCATTGAAAAGCTAACACAACTTGAAGTACATCCCTATCTCATCAGATGGGTGGCCAACTGGCTCACCAGTAAGACCCACAAGGTCAAAATAGGCACTTCTATCTCCAACAGCAGAACTATCACAAGTGGTGTTCCCCAGGGATCTGTCCTAGGACCCTTACTGTTTGGCATCTAATTCTCAGCAGTCCAGGCAAAGACAAAAGGCTTGTGGCCGACCAAGTTTGCAGACAACTATAAGTTGGGTGCTGTAATTGACTCCCCAGATGATGTTAACATACTACAAGAGGGTCGCACAACAATAAATTACTGGTAACAAAGTCATGGCCTTAAGTTAAAAGCTAAAAATGTATTATCATACCATTCAACAAAAACATGGCCCCTATTGATTAACACATCAATGGTAATCCACTAAACACACAACCTGTGGAGAGAGGCCTGGGTGCACAGGTTGACAACAATCTCACATCTGATCATCATGTAGCAGCTGTGGTCAGAAAAGCCTTTTACTTGGTTTATCTCATAAGTAAAGGGACTGCATCCAGAAAAAAGGAGGTTATTACCTCTCTGTACTCCTCCCTCATTAGGGCAATAATTGAATACAACACCCCATTTGGTATGTACCTCTCTGAACACTTGCGCCAGTCGGAAAGGCCACAGAAATACCACACAAAGAGAATCATAGCCTCCAACAGCTGTCCTATGTGGACAGGCTCAAATCATTATCACTCTACTTGGTATCATACATTGCTCAGAGGTGATCTGTGTCTTCATAGGTTCATAAGTTAGTACTAACCTATGAAGAGGTGATCTGTGTCTCACCTATAAGGCAATCTCGGATCCTGCCCTACTAGAGATGCTCCATATCTGTAAGTCTAACTCCTCGCACATTACCCACTCAAAAGGCCTAAATCTAATATGCAACATTACAAACCCTGCTGGAGAGATAGGGATGCCTCCCAGAGACTGCCCCATCTCTGGAACAGACTTCCCATACACATCAAACAGAGCACCTTGCTGACCCTCTTCAAGCTCAACCTTGATGAGTGGATGGGAAACCACAAATTTTCCCAGGGGTCACCTGTGTCCCTCATTAATAGGGGCAACAGGTGCTGATGGAGGTTTCTTTTTTGGGGATGAATTCTTGGCTAGGCTTGTAAGGCCCCATGGCCATTAGCCTAGTAACCTCCTATGACCCTATGAGCATTTAATGAAATTGTGAAGTCTTTTACTTGACAAAACACTGTTACTATAACCAGAGACCTGGTGCCTAAAGTAGCCTTGTGACCAGGCTGAAGTGCTGTTTTCAGATCTTCCAATACAAATAATTGTTCTAATTTGGATTTATTTCTAGTTTTCTCTTCATCCATATTAGATGTTGCTAGTCTTTTTGAGGAGACATCCTCTTCTGTACTCAACATTGCAGAACGTTTTGCTTTTGTAGTTTGTTGGTTCATTTGATCAGGATCATTGGACATATTTTTTGTTATAATGCTAAGTGTAATTTATTTGCAATTATTTGTATTCAGACACTAGTAAAAGATCACTTCCTTTTCCTTTTAGATTTTATATGTTGAAGAGCTATAACATGAACCCCAAGACAGATCACCTGCTTTTTTGGATTAAGATGTACATAACATCCACTCTATTGGAATGATGGAGCTCTGGTAATCATTTTTTTTTAAATTTTATTTATTGTCCAGCCATTTTGTGGTGCACGTTTTAGTTTTTTAAAGTAAGATATTGTTAGGTTAAATGTTCAGAGTGAGGACTTGTGCTATGAAGCTGCATATTTGTTAGCAGCCATTTTAATTCCATAGAAATATTTGCTGTTAACTTGAAAAACAATTGTGGTTATGACATTCTACCTTTTATATTTTACTTTCTTTTATTGATAAGATTTGTTGTACTGTACTGCTTTGTAATTAACTGTACTGATACTTTAAGGTTTTCTTGGGACTGGATCTTGGCTGAAAAGGCACCGTAGTTTAGTCTCCTATATGTTTAACACTTATTAAAGACATGAACTGAATTAAAATACATTGTAAGGACTTTGCTGTTGAATTTATAAAGGATAGTAGTTGTGTCATTTGTGTTACAAGTTGCATGAAAGCATGAAAAAATAGTGACACAGGAAGACATCCACATATGGAAATGTCTCCACTGGCTAATCCATGGATATCATTTTGATAGTTTGACAGATACATATTAAAGTGGACAAGTTGTGTAAAAAAAGTACATTACACAATTTATTTATTTATTGGGAAGGTCCACCTAGGCAAATACCTTTTTCAGAGGAGGTACAAGATGAAAATATTTATATTTTATTAACTAGTACAGACAGCATGGAGTAAAAGTAGAAAGAGACATTTTAACAGACAAATAAATGATATTATG
>NC_056737.1:1185230107-1185257607 GCF_019279795.1 Protopterus annectens
CTCTTCTTCCTCGAACTCTCTTCTCAACCTCAATATTAGTAGTTTAAATAACAAAATTACCCAACTTCATGCCCTGCTTGACTTACATTCCTTTGACATCCTATGTCTCACAGAAACCTGGCTCACTCAATCCAGTTACTAAAGACAATGATATCATCCCTCCAGGTTATAACATCCTTAGAATTGACCGTCCTAACAAAAAGGGGGGGGTAGCGATATTGTTGAAATCTGAACTATAGGTAACCTCACTAAACACTCAACCTCCCTCACCTAGCAATGCTGAAATCTTAATATCTAAGCTCCAAATTAATGCTAATAAATCTATATACATCATTTGCTCTTACATCCCCCCAGGCAACAACATAAGTACTCTTGAAAATATCCTTAACTGGCTTTCCACATCATTCCCACAAGAAAGCATTCTCCTTGGAGACTTTAATATTGACTGGAACTGCTGTTATTAGGTTCATAGGTTCATAGGTTAGTACTAAGCTATCGGCCCTAGGGCCTATACAAGCCTAGCCATAACAATTCTTTGGCTATTCCCTGGCTATTTCTTCCCACACTATTTACTTCCCTGGACCCCTGTCTAGCAGAGCGACTGACATGATCCCTGGGGTGAATTTCCTTTCTCCCATCCAATCATCAAGGTTCCTTTTGAAGAGGGCCAAAGAGGCACTCAGCTTGACATGTATGGGCAGTCTATTCCAGAGTATGGGGAGTCTCTAGGTCAGGAACCTATCCCTCCAGCACGCTTTGTTTTTTGTGATGACAAAGTTTAGATCCCTGGTGTGTGTGGCTCTGAGGGATTGGGATTTCTTTAAGTGTAGCATGTCCAACAGCTCTGGGTTTGACATGGCCTTGTATGTTAAGCAGAGATCGCCTCGGAGTAGACGATATGCGACAGAGTATAGCTGGAGTTTTTTAAGGTGTTCAGCATAGGGCATCTTTTTTAGGCCTGTGATTCTTTTAGTGAGGTATTTCTGTGGCCTTTCCAGTTGTTGCAGATGTCTTGAGAGGTACATACAAAATGGGGCATTGTATTCTATAATGGGTCTAATGACGGATGAGTACAGTGGGACAATGACCTCCTTTTTCTGGATGAAAAGCCCTTAGTGATGAGGTGTGCCACATAGAAGGATTTCCTGACTGTTGTGGCAATTTGTTTATTGAAGGTGAGACCACTGTCCACCTGTGTCCCTAAGTCTCATCACACTTTCGGTGTTTAGTGTACTGCCACCTATGTGGTAATTCATGGGTACATGTTTATTCCCAAAGGGAATAACTATACATTTCTTGTCGTTGAGCTTGAGCCCATGGCTCTGGCACCAAGCATTTGTTTCTGTAAGGCCCTTTTGTAGAGTATCCACATCATTTGGGGATTCAATAATGGCTCCAAGTTTGCAGTCATCTGCGAACTTTGTTAGCCAGAGTCCCTTAGTGTTGGCCTGTACTTCAGAGAAGTAGATGCCAAACAAGAGAGGTCCCAGGACTGAACCCTGAGGTACTCCACTTGTCACTTGTCTGGAGCTGGATTTGGAGTCAGCTACTTTTACAGTGTGGGTTCTGTCAGTAAGCCAGTTGGTATAAAAAATAAACCACAAAGAAACTAAATAAAAAACGAAAAACAGTGTTGGCAACACCAGGAGTCAGTCCACAAACGAAGCTTTATTGTGTTAGCACTTTCATGCACAACACTATGTGCACTTCTTCAGACACATATTAAAATAAAACGGCCCATTTTATAAAAAGCCGATTAAACAAATTAATATCAATTAAATGCAAATTGAATACAATTAATCCAGAAATTTTACATTTAAAAAGACAGCGACCATATTTTGAAACTTGTATAAAATGCAACCTTTAAAAACCAGACCTAGAAAAACATTTAAGCCAGTTGGTAACCCATCGAGTGACATAGGGATTAATGCCCAGCTTAGTAAGTTTATCTATGATTCCAGAGTTGGGGATTGTGTCAAAGGCCTTGCCAAGGTCCAGATAGGCTGTGTGGACTTCCTTACCCTCGTCCACGGCTCTGGAGACTGATTCGTCAATCAGGTTCAGGAGACAAGATCGGCCCTTCACAAACCCAAACTGGGTGGGGTCCAGTGTTTTAAGTTGCCAATGTCTTTGTTTATAAGTTCCATGATAATACGTTCCATGGCCTTGCAGATCAGGCTCGTCAGACTGATGGGGCGGTAGTTCCCGAGATCCAAGGTGGATCCCCCCCTTGTGGAGTGGGATAATTGTAGTTGTGCGCCACTCAGTGGGCACGAAGCCTGAGGTGAGGGTATGATTAAACATGACACTTAGGTGATGTGCCAGTTCATTTTGTAGCTCATGTAGTACACAGCCCGGGATGTCATCTGGTCCCATGGATGCTGTATTCTTAGCTTTGGAGAGTGTGTTTTTTACCTGTGTGGCCATTATTACTGGAACTTGGCAATCTTCTGGTATTGAGATGGGCCATTTAGAGAGTGAGAGGGGGGTGAAGTTGGCATTGAATTGATCTGCCAGGATATTGGCAATATCCTTGGGATCAGTATGTTTAATGCTATTCTGTTGTAGCTCAGAGCAGATCTGAGCATTGCCATTTAGATTCTTGACATAGTTACAGAATGCCTTGTGGTTGTCTTTGGAATCTTTGGCAATTTTATTTTCGTAACTAGCTTTGGAGGATTTTACGATGGATCTCAGCTTCTTACTGAGGCTGGTAAGGGAGTTTTTTGCATCCTGGTATTTTCCTCTTTTCTGCAACAGTTGTATTTCTGAAAAACCTACATCTCACATTAACCTCTATGGCTTCTATCAAACTATCACCTACCCTACCAGAATCATAAAGCCAGCAACAAACAAACTACCTTAGACTGGATACTAGTCAAGCAATAACCCCCAATCTTACAAAAATAGGCATACTTCCTGATGATATTAGTGACCACTCTCTTACCTTTATAACTAGATAAGAGATCACCATTCCCAATCAACTAAACTTTAGAACCACCCAGAACAAAAAGAACCTGAACCTAGGTAACTGTCAAGCAGAGCTAAAAGCCTGCAATTGTTCTCCCCTAAAATATCTACCTCTCAATGAAGCAGTCTCTTTTTTTAACAATACATTCCTAAAAACCCTTGAGCACCATGCCCCCTCTCGTACTATTAAAATTAGGAACAAACCTGCTCCCTGGCTCTCAAATGAGACAAGGCAAAAAATGAGACTGAGAAAAAAAGCTGGAATATATGAAGTACCAAAGACCGTATTGATCATTTAAACTTTAGACAGCCCAGGAATGCCACTAAAAAATGTATATTCCTCGATAAAAAAAAAAAAAACTATTACCTTAAGTTCCAACAAACCCAATATCTAAACCCACAAAAATTCTGGTCAAGATTAAATAAATTACTCCATCTTGGATAAGCCAAAACACCTACCCCCTCTAACTTGACTCATAATTCTCCCAACCAAATTGCTGATATTTTTAACAAAATTTTTTTCAGAAACTGTTCAATCTTTAGCAAATACCTTACCACCTGTTACCACCACTGACTCATCCTTGCCAACCACTGACTCATCCTTGCCAACCACTGACTCATCCTTGCCAACCACCCTACCCCCAAGTATTACAACTGCATCCTGTCCCAATATCTCTCACACACTCCCTACTTCTTAAGCTTAAACCATGCAACCATCAGCTGACCTCCTCCCAGCTGAATACCTTCAAATGGCAGCTGGAGTGCTTGCCTGCCCTGTTCCATCTTAATCAACAGAACCATTACAGAAAGTTCCATCCCATCCCTCTGGAAAGTCTCATATGCTATCCCACTGCATAAGGGTGGGAACTCAAATGAACTCTCAAACTTCCACCCCATAGCCCTACTTTCCCCCTTAGCAAAAATTATGGAGAGATGTATTCACCGTCAGCTACTTGATCACCTCCTCCAAAACCACTTGCTAGTTTGCTGCCAGCATGGTTTTAGGCCTTTCCATAGTACTACAATTGCTCTACTATCCTTTTCTGACTGCATTAATAAAAATCGTAACAACAGCTTACTGTCCTCAGCCCACTTTATTGACCTCTCAAAAGCATTTGATATGGTTAATCATCAATTACTGCTAAACTCACCCAAATCACTTTCACTAGATACCCAGACAGTTAATTGGTTCAAGTCCTATCTAGGAAATGGACAACAAGCAGTCCTCTGGGGGAATAAACTATCTACTCTACTCCCTATCACTCTTGGGGTCCCACAAGGCTTTATTCTGGGACCCCTCCTCTTCACTATTTTCATAAATGATCTGAAAATCTCCCTTCCACAAACCACCTACATACAATATGCCAACGACTTGACATTAATATGTTCAGCCTCCTCACCTGTTGGACTTCATTCGAGTACCCAAGCAGTATTTACTTTAGTTGAAAACTGGTTCCATCAACGCTGTCTCCTCCTTAACCCCCAAAAAACTAAATTGGTACTATTCTCTCCCACTCAGAAGTCTCCTGCTATCAACTTCACAATGACATCTAATAATGGTCCTGTAATAAGTCCAGAAACTGCACGCCGTGGCAGGGCTAGCCACTCGATGGTGTAAAATATGGCTCTAGGTGATTCGGTCATATTGACTGTCGCCAAAAAATGGGCATGGGTAGTTACCGGTGATAAGTGGGTTGAGGACCCGGCCTACTCTCTGAACCATGCCAGGGACCCATGCTAATGGTGGGAGGGGTATTCTACGGACATCTCCAGGAATGCATGGATCATGCTATCCCAAACAAAACCAAGACCCAATCATCCAAAGGCAGGCGTCCAGTCTGGTGGACCCCTGCCATAAATAAACTGTACAACAGAAGGATGAAGCTACTACATGATAGAGCAAAATCCCTAATAGGGAAGGCATCACTATATACCCAACTGAACACACCAAATTGCTAGGAGTGGAAATAGACAATAAACTAAAATTTGACATTCACATATCCATGACCATAAAAAAAGTCCACAAAAAACTAGGAGCATTATACAGAAATAAACAATTTCTCACCAAAGCAGCAAAGATTTCAATAGCAAATTCCCACCTTATCTCCACCCTACTTTATGCCTCTCCAGTATATACCAACCTAAGTCAATGTGATCTAAACAAGCTAGAGACCTGCTACAACAAAATCGCCAAATTCGCCACAGGGGCATCCTACCGTAGTCACCACTGCCTCTCACTTGCTGAACTGTGCTGGCTTGAACTCCCTCACCTCCTTCAGTGGTATCAACTCTCACTCGCCCACAAACTAGTAAACCATCCACTAAATGTCCCATCCTCCAGAATCTACTCCAACCCTATCGCACCAACAGACCACTAAGATCCAGCAACAAAAGTCACTTGCAGATCACTAAAGCCAATAACTCTGCTGGTGAAGCACTATTCTCTTGTGCCATAGCCAAATTATGGAACTCACTCCCACCCACAATTACCTCTGTACCATCATGCACCCACTTCAAAACTTTATTAAAAGCGCACCTAAAAACATGCTGGCTATGCCCTTGCAACTCCCACTCTAATATCATCCACCCCATCCAACCACTACCTTTCTTTCACCTCCACTAACTACCTTGATGATAGCAAGTTCAGATGCTCATAAGCCTAGTACTTATTATACAGCAGGAACTTCTTATTGTTACATTTGTTAATGCCTGTTATGTACTTCACAGATAAAGATTCTAGTTGTCTACTGATGTACTATGTTCTTCATCTGTAAATATGTTGTAAGTAATTTCTATGTTAAATTGTTAATCGCTATGTAATCCAATGTAACTACTGTCTGTTTATTTTACTGTGGAGCTTTTCTCCCCGGGCCTCCGCTGAAAATGGACCCACGTCCAGTCGGACACTCCCGGTCAACAAATTTAAATAAATAAAATAAATAAATCTCTGATCAGTACTAGCAAAAAATTATGATCCCTCATAAAATCCTTCAAGGCCAGCTTCGAGAGAAAAATTGCACAGGACACCAAAGACAATCATAAGGTTTTTTTCAGTTATGTTAGAAACCTGGGATGCAACTCCCAGACTTGTTCTGAGTTGATTCTAAATGACAAAAAATACACTGAACCCACAGACATCGCCAATATCCTGGCAGACAGGTTCAGTGCAAACTTCTGCACCCCCCGAAAAGAGCAAGTATCTATCCCAGCAGAGGGCTGCCTCCCAAACATCTCCGATGCTCAGGTGAAGGCTGCCCCCTCCAAAGCAAAAAACACTGCTTCCATGGGACCAGATGGTGTCCCAGGTTGTGTTCTACATGAACTCCAAGAGGAACTAATCCCTCAAATAAAACAGCTATACAATCTCAGCCTCACTACAGGATATGTGCCCACAGAATGGCGTACAGCAACAGTGGTCCCACTCCACAAAGGTGGAGCCTCTACGGACCCTGGAAACTATCGCCCCATAAGCCTGACTAGCTTAGTCTGCAAGGCTATGGAGAGGATCATCATGGAGCTCATAAACAAAGACATTGGGGACCTACAGACACTAGATCCTACCCAGTTCGGCTTTGTCAAGGGCAGATCCTGCCTTTTGAACCTGGTTGACTTCTTTGAAACAGTCACCAAAGTCACAGATGAAGGGAAGGTAGTCCACACAGCCTATCTGGACCTTGCAAAGGCATTTGACACAATACCCCATTCGGGCATCATAGATAAGCTATCCAGCTTAAATATAAACCCCTATGTCACACGATGGGTCACAAACTGGCTCAAAGACAGAACCCACAGAGTGAGAGTTGCTAGAGCCATGTCAGACTCGAAACCGGTCACAAGTGGCATCCCACAGGGTTCTGTCCTGGGACCTCTCTTGTTCGATATATACTTTTCCGAGGTACAGGCAAACATGGGAGGACTATGGCTCATCAAGTTTGCAGACGACTGCAAACTGGGCATCATAATCAACTCTCCAGCTGACACAAACATCCTTCAAAAAGGTCTCACAGAGACAGATAACTGATGCCAGTGCCATGGTTTAAAGCTAAATGCCAAAAAATGTATAGTCATACCCTTTGGCAAAAACAATGTGCCCACAAATTACCACATAGGCAGAAACCCATTAAGTACAGAGAAAGTTATTAGGGACCTGGGGCCCCAAGTTGATAGCAATCTCTCCTTTGAAAACCACATTGGTTAGAAAGACCTTCTACATAGCCCACCTCATCACAAAGGGTTTCACATCTAGATCAAGAGAGGTAATCGTGCCCCTTTATTCATCCCTCATCAGGCCCATCATAGAATACAATGCCCCTTTTGGGATGTACCTTACCCAACACCTGCAGCTATTAGAAAGACCCCAAAAGTATCTCACCAAGAGGATCAAGGGTCTCAAACAGATGCCATATGCTGCTCGGTTAAAAAAACTCCAGCGCTACTCAGTTGCATACCGCCCACTTCGAGGTGATCTATGCCTGACATACAAAGCTATGTCAAATCCAGAATTAATGGACATGCTCCACCTCAGTAAATCTAAATCCCTTAGAGCCACATGCTCGAGGGACTTGAACCTCAGCACAGAAATAAATAGAACTTGCTGGAGGGACAGGTTCATAACCCAGAGGCTCCCTTCACTCTGGAATAGAATTCCAGTTCATGTGAGGCAGAGCACCTCACTGAATCTCTTCAAGAAGAATCTCGATAGGTGGATGGGGGATCATAGGTTTGTCCCAGGGATTACTCCCGTGTCACTATTAGACAGAGGCACAGTAAACTAAACCTTAAAAAGGGCACAGTATACTCAAATCAAGGGGTGGCGTAAGCCATACAGAATCGGGCTAGGCTTATAATTGCCCCAGGGCAGATAGCCTAGTATGAACCTATGAACCTATGAACCTATGTGCTCCTATTGGTCAGTGTGTGCCCACCATAAAAGACCAGCAGCCCTGGGTCAATAGGCTACTGGCTGGCCGGTGCCTAGTTGCCCAGCCTGGGTTACCTGGGATAGCTTTGTTGAGTGAAAGCTGGGCATAAAACCAACCAACCTGCCAAACATGAACTGAGAATTGCTACGCTTAATGTAGGTTCACTGACAGGATGCAGCTTAGAAGTGGATGACATGATGATACGGAGGAGGCTGGACATCCTATGTATCCAAGAGACAAGATGGAAGGGCAGTGCAACAAAGCCACTTGGCTTGGGATCCAGACTCTACTACTCAGGTGGTGGACAGGCTAGAAATGGTGTAGGAATTGTGGTGAGACAGAGGCTTCAGAAGTCAGTGAGGGATATCATCAGAATTAATGACAGACTCATGGCAATCAGACTCCAGTGTAATGATAGGACAGTATTCATAATCTCAGCCTATGCCCCACAGCAGGGTTGTGATAGTGAGGAAAAGAGTGCATTCAGACAGCAGTTGCAGGACCTACTAGATAAAGCAGGACAACATGAATTGGTGTTGATAATGGGTGACTTAAATGCACATATCGGGACAGACAGAACAGGATATGAGGACTGCCTGGGTCCACATGGGTGGAGCAACAGGAATAAAGAAGGAGACACCATTCTAGACTTCTGTTTGGCAAATGGCTTGATAGTAGCCAAAACATGGTTCAGAAAGAGAGACAGTCACAAGATCACATACAAGAGTAGCCAACATGCAACTCAGGTAGACTTCTTCTTGGTAAGGAAAAGGCACTGGGGTAGAATCCATGATTGCAAAGTCATCCCCAGTGAAACAGTTGGTTCACAGCATAAACCAGTAGTTGCCACAATCAGCTGCAAGCAGTGGTCAGAGAAGGCTCTAAGGTCAACAGAGACCAGGCTGAAGACCTGGAAGTTGACTGGAGAGAAAGTACAGCAGTTCAAGGAATTACTCACGGCTCTAGCACCCCAAGAAGAGGAGGAAATAGGTGGAGCTGAGGAAGAATGGCAGTGCCTAAAACAGCATGTGTTAGGACTACAGAAAAGATATGTGGCCGAGCCAGGTATGGAAATAAGGTACATAAGGAAAGCTGGTGGTGGAATGCAGAAGTGCAGGAAGTAATCAAAAGAAAGAAGGAGTGCAGGAAGAAGTGGGAGATTGAAAAGACTGACCAAGCTAGGAAGGACTACTGGTTGGCTAACAAAGAAACTAAGAAAGAAGTTGCAATAGCAAAGAATAGGGCATCAGAGGCACTCTATCAGCTTCTGGAAAGTGACTCAGTAAGGGGCACAAAGAAACTATACCAGGTTGCAAGGCAAAGACAGAAAGATAAAGATAGTCAGACACCCTTCATAAGGGATTCCAGCAACAACCTGCTTACAAGCCCACAGGACATCAAAGGCAGATGGAAGGAGCATTTCCAGCAGCTTCTGAATGAAGAAAACCCACAGAAGCGGTACTGCCCCAGAAACAGCCTACAATGAGAGTAGAAGAGGAGCCCAGCTTAGAAGAAGTAAGAGCAGCACTAAGGAAAATGAAGTCAGGGAAAGCAGCAGGCTCAGATGAGGTCACAGCAGATATGATAAAGATGCTGGGTGAGCTAGGGGAGAAATGACTCCTGAGGGTACTAACTGCAGTGTGGAGAGAAAGGCATATCCCAGATGACTGGAGAATAAGCATACTCGTGACAGTGTACAAGAACAAAGGGGACATCCACAACTGTGGACAATTGGACAATACAGAGGCATCAAACTCCTACCACATTGCATGAAAGTTCTGGAGAGGGTGATTGATAAACGGATATGCAGAATAGTAGAATGTAAGATGGGAGATGAACAGTTCAGATTCAGATCAGGATGCAGCACAATTGACCCGATGTTTGCATTGAGACAGATACTTGAGAAGAAACTAGAGAAGAGGAGAGAGTCAAACTGGGCTTTCCTAGACTTGGAGAAAGCATATGACAAGGTCCCAAGAAAGCTGATCTGGGCAGTACTGCGGTGGTTTGAAGTCCCAGAAACATTGGTAAAATTAGTACAGGCTATGTAAAAGGACCCAGTGACTCAAGTACGAACAGTGTTTGGCCTCACTGAGGGGTTCCCAGTGGGAGTGGGTGTACACCAGGGTTCAGCTCTGAGCCCACTGCTGTTCATACTGGTAATGGACTACATCAGCAAACAGGTTGGAGGGGTCAGAGCAACAAAGCTGCTGTATGCAGACAATGTGGCAGTACAGGCAGACTCTGATCTAGAACTTCAGCAAAGGATAGGAGAATGGAATGCAAATCTGAAGGCACATGGGATGAAACTAAGCACAGATGAGAACAGAGATAGATAGGAAGATAGTGGAACAGGTAAACAGCTTCAAGTATCTGGGAGGGGTGGTTGAGGAGAAGGGTAGTCTGAATGAAGAGGTCAAAGCTAGAATCAGAGGGGCTGCAGCCAACTGGCATAGAGTATCAGGTGTAGTATATGACAGAAGAATGCCAAAGAAGCTGAAAAGTAAGGTGTACAAGACAGTGGTGTGACCAGTACTGCTGTATGGTACAGAAACCTGGGCAGTAAAGGCAGAACAGTTGAAGAAGCTAGATGGAAATGAAGTGCTTGAGAAAGGTGGTAGGATGCACACTGCGGGACAGGCGAAGAAATGATGACATAAGAGCAGAAGCCAAAGTAGCTCCAATTGCAGAAAAGATCAAAGAAAACAGATTACGATGGTTTGGGCACATGTGTAGAAAAGCAGAAGACAATCTGGTGAGGAAGATTTGGGACAGACAGGAAGAAGGTAAGAGGAAGCGAGGGCATCCAGCAAAGAGGTGGATGGATTGTGTGAAAGAAGATCTGCGACAGTCAGGCATGAGTGTTGAAGAAGGCAGGAGAGTGGCACTGAATCGAGAGAGTTGGTGACAGTTAATATGATACCCCGACCCCATGTAAATGGGAAAAAGGGGATGATGATGATGATGATAAACAACTCCGGACACATCCACCAAACTTTTAGGTGTAACAATTGATCATAATCTAAACTTTGACACACATATCAATCTAACCATTAAATCAGTTAATAAAAAACTTGGTTTCCTCTACAGACTTAAACCCTATCTCACACCTCTAGCTAGGACTGCTATTGCCCAAACTCGCTTATTCTCCACCCTTCTCTCTGCATCCCCAATCTATGCCAACTTATCCAAAAATAATCTTCATAAGTTGGAAATGGCCTATAATAACATAGCTAGATTTGCCACTGGTGCCCCTTTTCGAACCCACCACTGCCAAAATCTTAAATTGCTAGGATGGCTGGAATTGCAAAGCCAGATTCTTTTCCAGCAACTTACTACTATACACAAGGTCTTACACCATCCCACAGATACACCCATACTCTCTACCCGTATCTGCCCATATAACAATCTAACAACCCTTCAATCAGCTGATAAGGTACTAGTAGCTTCCCTAAAGTCCATCAACAAATCTGGAGATAGCTTGTTCTCAAACTCTATTGGTAACTCTTGGAACACTCTCTTCCAACTGAACTAACATCCCCTTCTTCTACCCCACTTTTCAAGAAGCAATTAAGAATCTTCCTTAAAGCCCAAAGGCTTTCCCATGCACAAATCCTGACTGACACTTTCTCCCCTAGCAGGACCATTCTTTACTATCTATCATTAACATGCTATTTCAGGTGCTCTGATATTCTCTCTTAATTCCTAATGTAGTAGCTCACCTCCTAAGGTTTGGTAAACTTTATAAACAATGCTACTCTCAAAAAAAAAAAAATGTTTTAGTAATCCTTTTACTCAAAATTTTTAACTTATTTAGTCGGGTATGTTGGTATGTTACTGTAACAGTACTATATAAATGTTCCTGTATTTGAAATTTTTACCTGTCTGACATTATCTGTATTGTATATGGTCAAAATTTCGGTCTTGTAAATTGTCTTAATGTGGAGCTTTTCTCCCTGGGCCTCCACTGAAAATGGACATACATCTAGTCGGTCTATCCTGGTCAACAAATGTAAAATAAAATAAAATAAATAAATAAAACGCAAGGTTCAATTCCTGTCAGCTGTGTAGGAGGGTTCATACAGGAATTGGGAGGGATGTAGAGGGGTGGAATTAGCAAAATGGTTTAGAGAATAAAGATCACATTTTACTGATGTGTGCGAGGACTGGATGCCTTAAAGAATTTACTCAACAACCTAAAGCAGTCTGCAGTTCTTGGAAGTCTGAATGTACTGTATAGACATGAGTTAGAAAAAGTATACCATTTTTTGAGATAAATTTTAAAATATATAAACGCAACAAATATTTTGTTAAATGAAATAAATGCTTGGCGAGAAGAACAGATGTCTCTGATTATACCACCTGCTAAGGCTTGCGACTCCTTACTTGTACCCAACACCCTCCCTCCTATCCTTCAAATCCATTCTTAAAGACTTCCTAGTAAAATGCTGGCTCTGTTCGTGCTCACCACCTGCATAAACTATATCCTTAAATGTGAACAAATACCGACTGATATCTATAACTCCTTAGTTTCCCTTCTTCATTTATTTCCCTACTTCTATCAATTTCTCTCCCCTGGCTTTCTCTTTAAATATGCCATAAGCCTGCTTTATCATACCACTCCACTGTGTTGCACTTTCTATTTGTACTATACTAACTTACCTTTAGTTTCTTTATAAAATGACTAACATTTATTTAACTATTAAATCATTGTCATATAACTTTTACCGATTCTTAACCAGTGTTTTCATATCATGTCTAATTTCTTATAATTATTTAAATTATATTTTTTGTAATATTTCATTATTTAAATTGTAGTTGTTTTTTGCAATGTTTTATAAAGAGTGTACAATTATTTTTCTTCAAATGTTTTGTACTATTTTGGAGCTTTTCTCCCCAGGCCACCACTGAAAATGGGCTCTTACCCAGTTGGAATTTATCAGTAATCAAATGTCAATAAATAAATACATAAATAAATAAATAGGGCTCTAAGTATTATTAGAAAAACAAATGAGACTAGAGGGTGTAAGAAAGGCAATGCATAAGATACAAGTAAATGACAGGGGGACCATTTTATGTGCCATTAAAATTTGCAGGAGGTAAAGCCAGAATCACAGCGATGTCCTTAAGAAGGAGAAAGAAGGTAAGCTTTTGAAGAATAAAGTAGAACTTAGAAATAAGAAGCTGGACATGGAGGTAGGATAGAAAATGTAGGAGACTAACAAGCTGTGTGTCTTAAATTGCAGCTGAGGCTATTGCATGTAGAGTTTCAGTTCTGATAACACCACATGTGGAAATACATTCCTCTCTCTGTGGAAAAAATCCTTCATTATTCCACTGTACAAGGGTGGAATTAATACAGATCTTTCAAATTATAGGTCAACTGCAATTTTATATACCCTATCAAAAATGCTAGAACGGTGTATTCCTAAACAAGTTATCAAGCATCTAATAGCATAGCCAGATTCTGTCTTCATCCCACGGTAGTGTGCTTGTTCATCACAACGCAACTGCTGCTTTGCTGAGTTTTGTTAATACTGTCAACACCATCAGAAATGCTGGAAGCATAGTCTCCACCACCTTCCAAGACTTATCAAAAGCTTTTTATACTGTCTTCCACCAGAAACTCTTACAAAAACTCTTATCATTAAGGCTCACCAAATCCCACTGAGATTTTTACATAATGACTATTCAGACAGAACACAAGCAGTGAAATGGAAAGATCATTTGTCCATCTTCTTACCAGTAACTATTGGTGTTCCACGAGAACCTATACTAGGCCGCATACTTTTCAACATATTCATCAATGACCTATACACTGTTACAAAACGATACCTTAATTCAATATGCTGATGACTGAACCCTAATCTGTTCTGCCAAATCTCTCTGTAAACTCCAGCACCTTACACAACAATCCTTTGTATCAGCTGAAACATGGCTAAGTAATTTGCAACTACTTCTAAATGCTGAAAAAATGCTGTTCTTCATCTGAGAAGACACCTCTTCCAAAACAACAGTATTCACTATTTACTCTGCCAAAAACACTATGATAGAACAAGTAAACCATCAAAATTAGTGGGTGTCATCATTTAACTTGCATGTATCACACACAGTTACAAAAATCATCAAAAGCTACATACATTAGAGAGAGTAAAACCAACTTCACGGACATAGCCAAAAGATGTATAGGCCCTATGTTCTTCCTGCCATCTCCCTTTATGCTGCTCCAGCTTCAAGAAACTTCTAGTCTCACAGCTGTCTGAACTTGAGCATAGTTATAATAAAATAGCCGAATTTGCAGTAAACTGTAACAACCAGTAGTCAGAGAATTAAACTTGTTGTAACTACTGCATTACCTATGTTTTTAACTGATAACTACAATACACAGGCCTCTTTATAAGCCAGAAAATTAACCAGCCCTTAACAACTTAATACAAACACTATTCCCCCAATAGAATTTTATGCTCTAGAGAAAAAAAAATCACTGACGAGTATAACGAAATTATCTAATACTGCAGGCAACTCTCTAGATTAAAATAGTGTAGCTGAATCAAGGAAACACATCGACTACCACTGAAATCCATTTCGAATGCAAACTAATTTAACACACAATCACAACTTCACCAGTCAAATCAATGCATCTGCTCCTGTAAATCTCTAGGATAAATGCCACTGTTGTCTTTAGTGTGACACAGTATCGATCTGTTTCGCTTCATTCAGAATCCTAGGCCCCACAACCAGTTTCCACCAGTACATGAATAGTTTTAATACCACCTCTCAGCCGTATACATTGTTTATGGGACACTGCTTGCTACCTCATATCTATATTTGTAATATAGATAGCAATATAGATAATTGAATCTGAACTTGCTTTAATAATAGTACAGGCACAAAAATATATATATACAGACTATTTACAGAGTCCATAACAAAATTGTATCTACAGTATATATGCCATTAATATTTTTCTAGTAACTTATATAATTTCTGCAAAGCAATTAATTGATGGCTTACATTCTTTGTTCTCATTTTTATAGTATTTCATTGTTTCAAACTGACTTAGCTAAACAAATAAATTAATTGTTATACAAGGCAGTAGTCTTTGCTTTCCAATTTTAGTAATGATTTCCTTGCTATAGCTGAAATATTCCAAAGAAAAGGTATTTGTGATACTGGGATAACTTCTGGTATGGGTGCATTAAATAGTATGAGTGAATCTTAGATGGCACAATTATCTGAACACAATGCTTTGCAAAAATTTCTGAAATGTGTCCAGGAGAAAACTATTTTGCATCCAAACACAGCATCTCTTAACAACAACATTGACATTTTCTGCTTAGTTCTTTCCCTACTGCAGTTTCTTTGAATTTCGATTACCTGTCTAACAAACCTGCTGATACTAGTTTTCAAATGCCCAATGTTTAACATCCGCCAATGTATAATAACGTTTATGCTGTAATAGATGCCTCTGCTTTCATATGGAAATAATCTAATTTGCAAATGTATGTTCAATTGCTCATGTATATTATGTATTGCCTGTTTATGTGTATTATTGAATATATGGTTAAAACTGTTGCTAATATGTTAAGAGCTAGTCTCCCTAGACCTCTACTGAAAAGGTTTTTTTTTGAGTAAACCCAGTCAACAAACCTGGTAAACAAAAGCAAAATAAAAGAAATAAATACAAATAAAACAAATATTATATAAAACTATGCACAAGGAATCAGTAGCTGGCAAAGGAGTAAGCGAAATTCTAAGCAATGAGCTGAAATGGTAAAGGCTGACTTATAGGCTTTAATTGGTGTTGAACTGATATCTTTAGCCAACCTTTTTTGAAGATGTTACATTTGTACTGTCACAGATATGTGATTATTTTGATTTTTAGATTTTTTCTTTTAAGGCTGACACACCATCAGTTCTTGTCGTAGAAATATGTAGAGTATTTAGAGCAATTTTGTAAAAGATTTTTTTTCACATGCGGCAACTTTGAAATGGGGCTTCTTTTGCTTTAATGAAGGGCCATTACTCAGTGAATATGAGGCCTCAGGAATAGCTAGATGGCCAGAAAGGTGGCGTGTAATTAGATTAGAGTAACTTAAAACTCAGAGTGGTGAGTAAGTAAGAGGGCTGATGTGAAACTAGAAGCCACTTAGCTTTTTGTATAGTGGTGCAGTGTGAGCCTTGCAGTTAGCTAGATGTATGAAGTGTGGCACTTTGGTTTTCAATGATTTGAAGTTCAGTGGGTATTTTGCAGTGGCAGTGATGAAATGAAAGGGACTACATAGTCTAGATGGGAGATGAATACACACGGAATAGTTACAGTAATGTTGATAAGATTTACATAAGCTAGGCTGAACTTTAAGTACACATATGGGAAAGCTGTGGCAACACCATTCCTAATGTCTTAGAGCAGAAACACCCTGGATGAATACTTGAACCATCACTGTATTTTATTATTCACACAGGTGAAATCAGCAGTAAAGTTATCATGCAACTAAAACTCTGACAGAGAATCACACACCTTCTTTCACCAGTTGCTTGGACAACTATTGCCAACATGTTCTACTTCCAAAACTTGAATATGGTTTGACTTTGCTGGGTCTACATTCCTCTTAGAATACTCAGAGATTACAAATCAGATAATACAAAAACTTATCAACTGCTATAACTTACTTAACATCACCAAATGGCTATGAGTAACAGAAAGGTCAGTTTTTCTTCTTGGCACTCAGCTTTTCAAAATCACAAACTTGAGCTAATGTCCCCCTAAAAAAATATCATGTATGTTTAGGCATCAAATTTACAACATAAAAAGCTCACAAAGAGACAGACTTTCCCTCATCTGTCCACTCTTCAATACAGCTGTTGGAGAAAGAACTTTCTCCTGACTAGGTCCTACCATTTGGAACCACCTATCTACAGAATTAAAAAAAACTCAAGATAAATTTGAGGCCTTTAAAAACATGCTATCAATGACCATCTTCCTAAGGCAGCCCAGTGTACCTGCTACAGTGACTGGTTAAAGCCAAGCAACAATTCAAACTATCATCACTTTTGATCCGGGTTATGGAAGGACTCTGCTTCACTTGGATTGAAAGCCTGTTTCAAAGAAGGAGTAGTGTCTTGAGACAAATACCTGTCCCTTCAACATGTCCTATTTATGTTATATTTTTTAGATGAGGTTTAGGTCTCTAGGGTAATTCTGCTCCTATTTGTTTAGCAGACATGCAACAGGTCCACAGAGTAGGATCAGAGGATGCCTTTTTAGCTAGGCATAGATCATCTGTCAGCAGTCTATAAGAGATTGAGGTCATCTGTGTTGGGCATCTTGTTTATGCCTTGAATTCTTTTTGTCAGGAACCTCTGTCGATGCTCCATTTGTTGCATATGCCTGATCAGTAACATATGAAATGGGGCATTATACTCAATGACCGGACTGAGGAGGACTCAGTATACTGCAGCAATGACATCCTTGGGCCTAGATGCAATACAATTGCTTATAAGTTGTACAGCATACAATGATTTCCTTACTACAGTCGACACATGATGGTCAAACACCAGTTTACTGTCTACATGTGTTCCCAAGTCCCTGACCACTGGGTTTACTATTAGAGGTGTATTATCAATGTGATAGTTTCCTTCTGAAAGGATACCATTATACAGTTCTTAGCAGTGAGTTATAGACCATGACTCCGGCACCAGTTATTAGTTTGTGTCTGGCCTTCTTGGAGGATATTTGTGTCTTTGGGGGATTCTATGACTCCATGTCATTTGTTACCATCTGCAAACTTGGTCAGCCAGATCCTCTTGATGTTTACCTTGACTTCATTGAAGAAGATACCAAAAAGGAGTTTCCCCAGCACCAAGGCATGAGGGACTCACCTACTGAATGGCCTCTTTATGGAGGTAGACTCCCACAACTTAAATTCTTGGGCCATATCTGTGTGTCAGCTGGCTATCCTGTGAGTGATATAGTGGTTATACCTAATTTTATGAGTTTGTCTACAATGCCCAAGTGGGGGTAGTCTGTCAAATGCTTTGGCCAATTCAAGGTAGGCAGTATGCTCCATTCCAGCTTTGTCAATTACTTTAGTCACCTTCTCAAAGACATCCACTAGATTGAGTAGGCATGATTTACCCTTGATGAAACCAAACTGAATGGGATCCAATGTCTTAATGTTTCTTATGTCATTGTTTATCACTTCCATGATAATTCTTTGCACAGCCTTGAGTATGGGTCTGTAGTTACTAGAGTTTGTAGAGGACTTGCCCTTGTGCAGAGGAATAACAGTTGCAGTCCTACATTTGCTTGGCATGAAGCCCATTTGGAGGTTGTGGCTAAATAGTGATTCTCATGGCCTGATAGGTTGTGTTTTATGCTATTAAGGAGTTATCTTGGGATATTATCAGGACCCATAGATGCAGTGTTCTTGGTTTTGGAGAGTGTTTTGAAGACCTGTTCCCTAGAGATAGCTGGGGTAGTTCTGCTTGAAGGTATTTGCTGAAGGGTGTCTTACGGGTGAGTAAGTGAAATTTGAGCTAAATTTGTTGGTCAGTAGATTTGCTGTATCTTTTGGGTCAGTGTAGTGGTCTCTATTTACAATTAGTTTTGCACATTGTTGTGCATTGCCTTTGATGTTGTGGACATACCTAAGAATACAAGTGATTGTCCTTGGCCTGGGAGGGTATTTTCACCTCACATTTGGCTTTGATAGACCACACAGTTGGTTTGGGTTAACCTGATTAGCCCCCTGAGTTTCTTGTTAGACTGACGGGGACTTTCTACCTTGCACTTCATAGTTTACGGCTTAATTTTCTTCCTTTTGTTAGGATTCCACCAGGGGGGACTTCTTTTTTGAGTTTGTCCTTTGCTTATTCCGAGTAGGTGCAGCTGTCTATATGCCAACATTTACATGACTGTACGGGGATTTTGTATCTGGTCCAGGGTACTTGTGTTTTCAAAGTAAGAAACGTCTGCATGTTTGATGTCACATGTGATTCCCATTTTATAGTGGAATACTTAAATTCACCAATCAATATGGCTTTGGGTTAAATGGAGGGTGTCTCCAGTACATTTAAGTATGTCTAATTTGTTCCTTGGTTCAATACGGGCTCTTGTAGCTTGCAAGGATATGTTATGGGGGTTTGCCTATAGTAATTTGGGTATGGAAAAGCTCAAGTGCATCATCCTGTTCAACCAGTCTTGGTCAAACAATGATTCAAGGTGGAGTTTCATGTGAAGAACTAAGAAAAACAAAACTGATATTGGATAATAGATATATTCAAAATAAAACAAACGATTAGAGTAATGTTGATAGTCACATGTTAACTGTAAAAAGGGGTTAATCAGCTAAAGCAAACAATAAAGTAAAACAGCGAAAGGGTTAGATTATATTACGGCTCTGAGAAGTAAAAGCATGTTAAGTCTGTCTTGTAAAAATATTTTCGGTGGCTCTTCTGATAGGCTTCACTGTCAAAATACCTGCAGAACATCTTCCAAAACTTAGGGTGAAGGTAGATAATGCAGTCTACAGAAAACAGGAGCATTAGGAGGCCTATGGAGTCATCCTGCACAAAACAGTAAAATTAGGAGGCCTGTGGAGTAGTCTCAGATGCTTTTATGCATGTAGGGATAAGATATTGTTTGGGATAACTTTATAGCTGACAATGGGGTAATAGATTGACTGTTATTTACTGGCCACCATTCTGCATGTGTGATGGAGGCACATGGGTACTCATAATTAAGGGAAAGTAGGATGAATCTACACATGCACATGCAACCCAGCCCTGGGGATGCACAAGCCAGTGCACTTCTTCATGCCGGTCCCAAGCCCGGATAAATGGGGAGGGTTATGTCAGGAAGGGCATCTGGTGTAAAACCTCTGCCAAATAATATATGCGGACAACAATACAGATTTCCATACCAGATCGATCAAGGCCCGGGTTAACAACAACCACCAGCAGTACTGTTAGCCAACAGGGTGCTGGAGGAAATTGGGCTACTGTTGGCCAAAGAAGAAGAAGAGGGGGAAAGCATGCCTGAAAGCAGAAAGAGAGGAGGAAGGTTAGGAGTGTATTTGTGAGGGTAGAAACTTTGAATGCTGGCAGCATGACTGGTATAGGGAGAGAGCTAGCTGATATTATGGAGAGAAGGAAGGTTGATATATTGTGTGTGCAAGAGACCAGATGGAAGGGGAGTAAGGCCAGGTGTATAGGAGGTGGATTCCAATTGTTCTATCATGGTGTGAATTGGAGGAGAAATGGGGTAGGGGTTAGCCTGAAGGAACAGTATGCCAAGAGTATTTTGGAGGTGAAAAGTGTGTCAGACAGAGTAATGTTTATGAAGCTGGAAATTGATGGTGTAATGATGAATGTTGTTAGTGCATACACTCTGCAAGTTGGGTGTGCAATGGATGAGAAAGAAAAATTTGGGAGTGAGTTGGATGAAGTGGTGGTGAGTGTACCCAAGGGTGAGAGACTGGTGATTGGAGCGGATTTCAATGGGCATGTTGGTGAAGGGAACAGAGGGGATGAGGAAGTGATGGGCAGGTATGGTGTTGAGGAGAGGAATGCAATAGGTCAGATGGTAGTGGATTTTGCAAAAGGATGGACATGGCTGTGGTGAATACATATTTTAAGAAGAGAGAGGAGCATAGGTTGATGTACAAGAGTGGAGGAAGATGCACACAGGTGGATTTTATCCTATGCAGGAGGGCCAGTCTGAAGGAGCTTGGAGACTGTAAAGTGGTGACAGGGGAAAGTGTACTTAGGCAGCATAGAATGGTGGTCTGTAGGATGACGTTGGTGATCAAAAAGAGGAGGACAAGTGTGAGAGCAGTGCCAAGGATCAAATGGTGGAAGCTGAAAAAGGGTGATTGTGAGGTGGAGTTCAGGGAAGAGTTAAAACAGGCACTGGGGCAGTGAAGAGTTACCAAATAGCTAGGTAACTAAGCAGAGATGGTAAGGGAGATGGCTAGAAAGGTGCTTGGTGTGACATCTGGACAGAGGAAGGAGGACAAGGAGATCTGGTGGTGGAATGAGGAAGTACAGGAGAGTATACAGAGGAAAAGGCTGGTGAAGAAGAAGTGGTATTTTCAAAGAGATGAAGGAAGTAGACAGGAGTATAAGGAGATGAGGAGCATGGCAAAGAGAGAGGTGCAAAGGCTAAGGATAAGTCATATGGAGAGTTGTATGAGAGACTGGACACTAAAGAGGGAGAAAAAGGACCTGTACCGATTGGCTAGACAGAGGGACAGAGCTGGGAAAGATGAGCAACAGGTAAGGGTGATAAAGGATAGTGAGGGAAACATACTCACAAGTGAGGAGAGTGTGTTGAGTAGATGTAAAGAGTACTTTGAAGGGCTGATGAATGAAGAGAATGAGAGAGAGAGAAGTTGGATGATGTGGGGACAGTGAATCAGGAAGTGAAACAGATTAGCAAGGAGGAAGTAAGGACAGCTATGAAGAGGATGAAGAATGGAGACTGTTGGGCCAGATGACATACTAGTGGAAGCATGGAGGTGCTTAAGACAAATGGCAGTGGAGTTTTTAATCAGATTGTTTAATGAAATCTTGGAAAGTCAGAGGATGCCTGAGGAGTGGAGAAAAAGTGTTTTGGTACCCTTTTTTTAAAAATAAGGGTGATGTGCAGAGCTATAGTAACTACAGAGGGATACAACTGATCAGTCACAGCTTGAAGTTATGGGAAAGAGTGGTAGAAGCTAGGTTAAGAAGGGAGGTGATGATTAGTGATCAGCAGTATGGTTTCATGCCAGGAAGGAGCACTACAGATGCGATGTTTGCTCTGAGAGTGTTGATGGAAAAATATAGAGAAGGTCAGAAGGAGTTGCATTGTGTCTTTGTGGACTTGGAGAAAGCATATGATAGGGTGCCTAGATAGGAGTTGTGGTACTGTATGAGGAAGTCGGGAGTGGCAGAGAAGTATGTAAGAGTGGTACAGGATATGTACGAGGTTAGTGTGACAGTGGTGAAGTCTGCAGTGGGAGTGACAGATGCGTTTAAGGTGGAGGTGGGATTATATCAAGGATCAGCTCTGAGCCCTTATTTATTTGCAATGGTGATGGACAGGTTGACAGATGAGATCAGACAGGAGTCCCCGTGGACTATGATGTTTGCAGATGACATTGTGATCTATAGTGAGAGTAGGGACCAGGTTGGAGAGACCCTGGAGAGGTGGAAATATGCTCTAGGGAGGAGAAAAATGAAGGTCAGCAGGACTAGGACAGAATATGTGTGTGTGAATGAGAGGAAGAATAGAGGAATGATGAGGATGCAGGGAGTAGAGCTGGCAAAGGTGAGTGAGTTTAAGTACTTGGGATCAACAGTTCAGAGTAATGGTGAGTGTTGAAGGGAGGTGAAGAAGAGAGTACAGGCAGGGTGGAATGGATGGAGAAGATTGTCAGGAGTTATTTGTGATAGACGGGTACCAGTAAGAGTGAAAGGGAAGGTCTGCAAGAGGGTAGTGAGACCAGCTATGTTGTATGGGTTGGAGACGGTGGCATTGACAAAAACGCAGGAGTCAGAGCTGGAAGTGGCAGAGTTAAAGATGTTAAGATTTGCACTGGGTGTGACAAGGATGAACAGGATTAGGAATCAGTGTATTAGAGGCTCAGCTCAGGTTGGACGGTTTGGAGAGAAAGACAGAGAGGCAAGATTGCATTGGTTTGGACATGTGCTGAGGAGAGATGATGAGTATATTGGGGAAAGGATGCTAAGGATAGAGCTGCCAGGTAAGAGGAAAAGAGGAAGGCCTCAGATAAGATTTGTGGATGCGGTGAGAGAGAATATGCAGGTGGTTGGTGTGACAGAGCAAAATGCAGAGGACAGGAAGAAATGGAAACAGATGATCCACTGTGGCGACACCTAACGGGAACAGCCGAAAGAGAAGAAGAAGAGGATGAGTCTGCACATCAGCTTTGAAAGCACTTCTGCATCGGTTTTTATCCTGCATGGGATTACAGATGAACAAAGGCAGGTCATATTCGTGCTCGGCTTGCGTAAGATCTTTCCTTACTGTGTCTCTTGATTCTGAGGTAGGAAATATCCTGTTTATTTTCTCCTTTGCTTCTCTTGTGTCCCCATTTTACATCCCTTTATTATACTTTAATATGACAGAGTTTCTGAAGTTTCATATTTTATTCCCATCATCTTGAATTGCTTATTTATTTTTATTTATTTATTTACACTTTTAGCCAGGTTAATCCCATCAGGCCAATAGCCGCTTTCTAGAAGAGATCCAAGCTGGTATTCATACTGACTGGGGTAAATTTAGCCATTTTCTGGGTTGTGTGGATAACGTTCTGAGGGCATTCCTGCTTTGTTTTTTCCATTTCTCTGATTCTTGACATTCCTGCTTTCTTTTTTCCATTTCTCTGATTCTTGAATCATTTTACATTTTTCGAATGCTCTTGCCTTTTTGACGCGTCCTATTTCATTCCTGCTCTTCTACTTTGTTTTTATTTCCACCACTTTTCAAATCTTTACACCAGGTTCACCCATCATTTCTTTACCTGTACTATAAATGGACTATACTTCAGTATTTATTTCTGAGATTCAGTTTTATGGTATATCTTTAATACTAAAAGACTATGACCTGAATTAGTTGCTGCCTTTTGTCAGGATACCCTAAGTTATACCAGCATATCTCAGGATGAGGAACTAATAATTCATTCTTCACTCAGTCTTCACATGTGGAAACATGAGCACACTTGGTGCATTTTACTTTAGTCATTTATACGTTAATGAGTAAGTGGTAGCCTATCAGTCTACAGACTATTAGAGGCCTAACCAATAACCAGAGGTTAGAACTGAAAATTGCACCTTGTTTATGTGCAGTGAAGACCATAACCA
This sequence comes from Protopterus annectens, assembly GCF_019279795.1. NCBI lineage: Eukaryota > Metazoa > Chordata > Ceratodontiformes > Protopteridae > Protopterus > Protopterus annectens. Next base: position 1,185,253,870 of record NC_056737.1, read on the forward strand.
TTATGTCAATCCCTCCCCGTTATGTAATCCATTTCACATTTTTGCACCCAATATCTTACTGCTGTAGTATAACTGCTTTGTTGAAACTTAAGTACATCTTTTTTGGGGGCCTAACGTTGGACCTTAATCAGGTAACACAGCAGTCTTACCTGGCTACACTAGGTCTTCTTTACAGCCAATTCCTTGTGATCTTATACCTGCTGATAGACAGTGCATTCTTCCTTTTTCTATATTCACCTTATCCTAGTCTTGGACAGGATGAACCAGCGCTTATCACAACAAGTAATGTGAATATGGCAAGAAACAGTTCTAGATGACAAGAAACAATTTTAGATGGGATGCCAGTCCAGCACAAGATACAACCACATTAAACCACACATCACACACACAGGTATACAGGCACACACACACACACACACACACACACACACACACACACACACACACACACACACACACACACACGCACAAGCGTGCACACATGCACAAGTGCACACTCTAAGCAGAATGTGAACACTTAATTTGTTTTCCAAACCAGGCTAGCAGTCTTACCTTGTGTGCTTTATACAGCTCATCAATGCATAAGTCCTTTTTTATAAAATATACAGGCCAGTCATCTTGCAGATTTCATAGGTTTGTGGGCGGACAAGAGATTTTTGTTATTGGATTGTAATGTGCGATTGGGAACATAGTTGTGTAGAACATTATTTAGTGCTGGATAAGCTTACCAAAGAGATATGCATCTGCTTCTATTATTACCATCCTGAATATTATATTCCAATGTAAATATGTGCTCTGTCTGTCATTGTATTGCTTGGATGTATGGTATTTTCTACTGCACTGAAGCATATATTTCTGGATATACTGTTTTGACATATGGCCCAGGAAACAGAAGAAAAGGGTCTACCATCAACCAGCTAGTCCAGTTAACAAAAAAAAATAAATTAGGTCTTGAGTTCATAGATAAGTACTAGGGTATATGCCCTATGGGCCATTTTAAGCCTAGCCAATTTCCCCTTCAAAGGTGAGAATCAAACCCTGTACCTTGTGTCTGTGAGGTAAACACCTTAACTATTATAACAAACCTTAACTTTACATTACATATTAATGCTGCTGTAAAAGTACTGCAACCATTACGATTTTTGTAGCACTTTGTAATTGATTTACTTAAACCCTGACCTGTGGCTGAAATGGGTCCTTTGTGGATGGAGCTCACTATGTCAATTAAATTTATAAATAAAGTAAAAACAAAAATACAACAAAAAAGAACTTATGGCTCCCACACATCTCCTGTCCAGATTGATAGTCTTTAAGTCTGTAGTGTGCATATTTGTTAATGGGCTGTGCTACTGTTTTGAAGACATCAGGGACAGAGTGAGGTCTAAAAATGCTTTCATGAAACAAATAGAGTGGCTGTAAATACGCCAGCTTGTATATACAGTGTTTGGATTTTACTAAGCATAACTGTTCCTTTATACTTTTGCAAATTAAATCCCTGCTAAAAGCAGAATCACACAATTGCTTCAGCTCATATTACCTCTACCCCTCCTAAGCTTCATATGTGAGCTTTGATGTTCTTGTACAGTTCTGGTTTTCACAGCTCATAACATCTGAAAGTACATTTCACATACCACCTTTCTCATGCCATCACTGTGCCCACTGAAGTATGCATTAGTACTGCCTGATCCCCACATTTAGTCTGGAATTTCTCCTGACAATTCAAGTGTCATATCAGTGCCTTTAAATTTCCATATATGTCATCCAGTAATGCTTAGAAATCATACCCTAAATGTTGTTGTATGTTTCGGCTTTTCCCAGTTAGGGGTCGCCAAAACGGAACGCCGGTCTGCTAATGATTGGCAGCAGATTTTTACGTGCCGAGTTGCCGGCCCTGACGCACAGCCTTCAATGAAGGTATGCCCATTCAGGCATGTCTCCACACAGAAGACTCTCTAACTGAGAATCGAACAGGGCAAAGTCTTACTGTGAGATGACAACGCTACCACAGCACCAATAACCTTTAAAATACTGTCTTATTTCCTCATAACAGCATGAATGTTGTTGAGTCTTTCGGCTTTTCCAGGTTAGGAGTCGCCACAGCGGAACTCCGGTCTGCTAATGATTGGCAGTTGATTTTTACGTGCCGAGTTACCAGCCTTGATGCACAACCTTCAACGAAGGTACGCCCATTCACGCATGTCTCCACGCAGAAGACACTCTATCTGAGAATCGAACTGGACAGCATAACAGCATGAATATTGGCTTGAATATCAGTTATTCCAAAACAATGTGCCATTGCACCACCAGGGGGAGCCAAAATCCCTGTCACAAAGGTTACAACTCAAAATAAACATTTGTGGGTGTAAAAAAGTCTGAATACACAAATGATTGAATGCTAAATTTGCTAATTTCTTTTGTATAGGTAAGTAGGAGTATCCAGTCAAATGAATCTTTGTCTGAAAATATTATAGCTGTTAGAGTGTATGTGAATGTTTGTGGGTGAGGGCTAAAGTGAGGGTTAGTTAAGGGAAGAGATTTACTGATTTGAATGTTTGGTTTTGTGTTTTGTCTTATGTAGTAGTACTGCTCAGGTTTGCATACATGAGTGAAGACCCCCTGTAACACCTTAATCATATCCTAACCGTAATACTAACTCAGCCCCTGCCCCTATACAAAATGTTACTAAAAACTCTCTCCCTAACAGCACTACTAACAAATAACACTTGGTCTCAGTTTTGTAAATGGAGATTACTGATATATCTTTTTAAGTGCCAGGGAAGTAGTCAGTATTTTGTGATTTTTCCCTTAGCGATACTTCAGTGTTCTGTGCATTCATTCTTTTTTTCATTTGTAGTTCATTATATTGAATGAATTAATGAATGCTGAGTAAGTGAGTAGAAAACACTAATGGACCTGTAAGTATGCCTGACTGTAGCAGAAGTTCGTCCCAATATTGTCGACACTCCAGGATTCCATGAGTTTCACAATCTGTTATCATCTCTCTAGCAAGTTACTTCAGCACCCAGCACTTTCTCAGTAAGAAAGTGCTTCAGCATTTTTTTTTATTTAGTGTATTTATTCACTGATATGCATTTGGAGAAGTGGAAGGGAGGATGGAATAATAGCTTTCTATTAATTTCCAATGGCTAATAACCAAAAATAAAAATGTTTAGTGAACAGTGATGGTAGGATTTTAATGTCTGTAGATTTAAAATAGATAGTAAGTTGTACTGGTAAGCATAGGGAATCATATTGATGTTTGCAGATTAGAAAATAAATATCACTGGCTAATTAGTAGCTACCCCTTCCAAGTGGGGGAAGTATTCTTCAGTAATGTACTGTTTAGAAAATGTAGTGCGTGCTATAGACATACAGGTTCTAGTCACTGAAGCTGATAAATAATTAAATGGACACATCTCCCTGGGTTGTGAGTTACTCTGGGCCATAAGAGCTGCAGGTTCATTTTGTTTCTAAGTCCACTTCATTTTGGAGCAACATGATTGTAAGACATGTCCACGCTGTTTCTCAGTTTAACAACAGTGGCAGGATATTCGTCAGACCTCGTTAGACTGAACAGGAGGTTAGTGGAGCACTTTTCTTTAGTTATCATTTCATATCCTTCATATGGAGCAGGTTGAAAATTTAAAGAATCTCATTGTTTATTTCTGTAACAGTACTTTCTTGTGGAAATTCCTGAAATCCAATAAAATGTGTAACATTGTACACTTCTTGGTAGAT
>NC_056737.1:1185265107-1185275107 GCF_019279795.1 Protopterus annectens
ACCGTACTTCCTAGTACCCACCCTTAGACCGTACTTCCTGTACCCATCCTTAGACCGTACTTTCTAGTGCCTACCCTTAGACCGTACTTCCTTTTAGCAGAAGAGCTAATCCAGTCAAGGTGGGGTGAATTTGTGAATCATCCATTTTTCATATAAAGGAATACAATGTTTCACAACACTTAATTTACAGTGATAGTCTATTCCAGAGGTGGGGAGGACAGTATATAATGAATCTCTCTTTCCACCATGTTTTATTTATTTGCTGATGAAGATTTAGATCCCTGGTTTTGGTATTTTTGGACTAAATGATTTGTGGAGATACAAGACATCTAAAGCCATTGAGTCCCTAATAACACAGAAAGCAAGACATAGGTTCATAGGTTCATAGGTAGGTACTAGGCTATTGGCCCTAGGGCCTATATAAGCCTAGCCAAAAAATGTACCCTGGGTTTCGCCACCCAAGAAAATTATTTTCCTGTGCCCCTGTCGAGCAGAGCCACAGAAGTGATCCCTGGGGGGAATTTCCCATTTCTCATCCAATCATCAAGATTTTTCCTGAAGAGTGCTAATGAGGAGCTCTGTTTGACATAGATAGGTAGTCTGTTCCAGAGTCTGGGAAGTCTCTGGGACAGGAATCTATCCCTCCAGCATGTTCTGTTTATTGTGGTGACAAGGTTTAGGTCCCTAGAGCATGCAGCTCGGAGGGATTGGGATTTCTTTAAGTCGAGCATGTCCCAACAGCTCTGGGTTTGACGTAGCTTTGCATGTCAGGCAGGGATTGTCCCTGAGTAGGCGATAGGCGACGGAGTAAAGCTGGAGTTTTTTGAGACGGTCTGCATAGGGCATCTGTTTGAGGCCAGTAATCCTCTTTGTGAGGTATTTCTGTGGTCTTTCCAGTTGTTGTAGATGTCTTGTGAGGAACATACCAAAAGGGGCGTTGTACTCTATAATGGGTCTAATGAGTGATGAGTACAGGGGAACAATGACCTCTTTTTTTCTGGTTGAGAAACCTTTTGTGATGAGGTGTGCCACGTAGAAAGATTTCCTGACCACTGTGGCGATGTGACTATCAAAGGACAGACTACTGTCCACCTGTGTCCCAAGGTCTCTTATCACATTTTCGGCATTAAGTAGACTACCAGCTATGTGGTAGTTCATGGGTACCAAGTTTTTACCAAAGGGGATGACGATGCACTTTTTAGCATTGAGCTTCAGGCCATGGCTGTGTGATAGATCTCCCCTTAGAAGCTTCCAGTCTTTTCTAATAGTTTACCATTTTTAAGCCAGTGATCCTTTTACTTAGGAACCTCTTGGGTCTTTCTAGTTGTTTTATATAGCTACTGATTTACAACTCAGTGAGGGCACTGTATTCAATTATCAGTCTAATCAATGGTAAATATAAGGAAACAATGACCTCTTTAGATCTGGATAATATCCCTTTGGCAATTAGTTGTGCTACGTAGAAGGACTTTCTGACTACTCTCATTTACTATTTAATCAAAGGAAAGGGAATTATCAACCCAAGTTCCAAAGTCTTTAGCAGTGTTATCATTTTGGAGTGTGAGTCTGTCTTTGTTGTGTGCTTGGTAGGGGAGGCTACGACCGAAATGTAACAACATTGCACATTTCAGCATTTGATCTGATCCCATGTTTAGTATTCCGTGTATTTATGAGTGAAAGTCCTTGCTAAAGCCATGGCAACATTGCACATTTCAGCATTTGATCTGATCCCGTGTTTAGTATACTGGGTATTTATGAGTGAAACTCTTTGCTAAAGCCATGTGAGTCGGGGGGGAGTTTTAGTATTCCGGGTATTTATGAGTGAAAGTCCTTGCTAAAGCCATGGGAGTCAGGGGGGAGGGAGTTAGATGATGACTCATGGTGTGCACTCATCTGCAAACATGGTTAACCAAAAGGTTTGGTTAATGGTCTGGAGATCAGAAAGCTAATGCCAAAAGAAAATATGTCACAGCACTGACCCATGTGTTCCACTGATGGTCACCTCCATATCTTCTGATGAGGCACCTGTTACCCACATCATACTGGTTACTTTGAAAAAGCTGTACCCCATAGGAGTAAGTGAAAGTCAAATGCCAGAAACAAACCCAGATGCTGGAACCATAATATCAACAAGCAAAGGAAAAGAATTCTGACCAAACGTAAGAAGAGTAATTCCCAAAATATTAAAGCCCTCGTTCCTGAAATAAACAAACTACCAAAGCTAAAATTAAGCTTAAAATAGCTACCCAAGCCAACGACAGTCACAGGGCACTTTTTAGTTGTTTGTAATCTCAAAAGTATAATGCAGAAATGCACTGAGCTGTTTGTCCGTAATGTTACCTACACTCATCCTGAAGATATACCAATCCTACTGGCCAATAAATTTAAATCTAACTTTACCCCCTTCTCTCCTCCATCTGCCCTACAAGACAGACCTGAAACTGGCTCACCTCTTGCTATCACACAAGTCCTAAAAGTGCTATAAAAAACTAAAAATGCTGCATTACTGGGTCCTGACAATATCCCTGGATGCACCTTAAGTATCTTGATGCACAATTTAACCACACCCCTAACAACACAGTTCAGTCTCAGCCACACCCCTAACAACACTGCTAAGTCCCAGTCATTGTATAGGTCTTGTACTAAGTGATTGGAGAATAGCTACTGTCATTCCCCTGCATTAGGAATGACCTTCCATAGACCCAGGCTATTACAGACCAATAAGTCTGACCAGCATCATGTGCAAAGTCTTGGAAAGACTTATTATGGAACTAATCAATGAAGACATAGAACCTCCGAACACTGGACCCACCTCAATTTGAATTTGTCAAGGGCAGGCTATGCTTACTCAACCTGGTGGACCTTTTTGAAAAGGTCACCAAAGCGATGAATGAAGGCAAAACAGTACCACATACCTTAACTTGGCCAAAGCTTTTATCACAGTTCTTCACTCAGGTGTAGTAGAAAAACTAAATAAACTAGGAATAACCCTCCCCCCACCATGTCACTTTCTGGATTGCCATTTAGATAGGATGCAGGAAATTAAGGTAGGGGACTTTACCTTCCCAAAGACAAGAGTCACCAGAATACTGTGCTGGGACCTATCCTGTTTGATATCTACTTTTCTGAAGTAAAAGCCAATACAAAAGGGCTCTGGCTGACTAAGCATGAAGATGACTGCAAGCTGGGAACAGTCATTGAATCCCTAAATGATTTAATCATTTTGCAACAATGTTTGTCCCGAATAAGTAACTAGTGCCAAAAGCTTGGACTGAAACTAATTGCCTAGAAATGCATTATTGTATCCTTGCAGAAGGCATTCATCTCAGGGACTTATCACATTGACAATAGACCTCTAAGAGCTGACTCACTCATTCAGGATTTGGGAAATTATGTGGACAGTGACCTATCTTTTGATCAATATGTGCCTATTGTAAAAAAAATCCTTTTATATTGCACAGCTTATAAACAGCTTGTGTATATATCTAGGAATGTCATTTTACCCCTTTAGTCAACCCTCATTAGGCCAATAATTGAATATAAATGCCCACTTTGGCAAGTATCTCTCCAGACACATGCAACAACTGGAATGCCCACAGAGATACCTTATTAAAATGATAGAAAACCTAAACAACATGTCCTACGTGGACTGACTCAGAGGTCTGTCACTATAGTCAGTGTCCCACAAACTGCTAAGGGGTGACCAATGTCTGGCATACAAGGCATCCTCTGACCCATACTGATGGATTTGTTGCAAATCAGCAAGTCAAATTGCATCAGATATATTTGGTCTGGGGATATAAACCTCTTCTGTAATATCAATAGAATGGTTTGGAGGGACGGGTATATTTCAGAGGACACAACATCTCTAGAACAAACTCCCCATCCACATTAAACAAACTTTATCCTTGTCCAAGCAAATCTTGGTTCAATGGATGGGAAGTGGAACATTTACCCCATGTCTGCTCCCTGCACTACTATACGTAGTATAGTATAAGGTAGCTCTTAAATTTTTAATTTTATGCATGGGTCCCCACAAATTATTTGTGGTATGAACCCAGTTATTCTCACTAGGGGTAATATACAATTATCAATCAGTTTTATTTGTGTTTAAACTTATTGTGGCAAAAGCTTAAAAATCAACTCAGGCTGACAAAGTATTGATACTACGTATAACATGCAAAGTACAATTAATGACATCTACAGCAAACACAAGCTGGGAAGGTTTATGGAGGAGGCAAGCTAGGGGTAAAGGTGTAGAAAAAGCCATCAAGAAGATAAAGGTATGATAGAAAGAGGGGAAAAGTAAACAACATGGGTGGGGCTATGTTACATGCAGAGAGAGGAATAATGACTAAAAATCCTGAAAATGAATTGCAGAGAAACATCAGAAGGTGGCAGAGAGGTGGAGATGAAAAAAGGTGCAGACGACACTCCAGCAAGATGAGAAATGCTCAAATACTAGCATAAGAAAAGGTGCAGTCCATCAAGATATTCTTATCCAGGGGTAGTGGTGGTCATAATTTACAGGGTAGTTTTGTCAGCTAAGGAAATAAATGACACAAAGAAAGAATGAGAAGAAATAAAACAGAACAGGTACCTAATGTAACTTTAAAAGAACTGTGAAATAAATAGATCCAGTGCTTTAATATAATAAATGTTTCTATGAAATATTTTGTAATGTAAGCCATTAATAAAGTCACTTTTCGTGACTCCATTGTGACACGCTTAGTCACCAACTGCAGAACAGTACAAAGTTTCCTGCACTTAGTGTGACTTTATTTCAGAAAAAGTTGGTTCATTTTCTCTAATATACCACACTGTGTATCTCTCAGTTCTCCCTCAGTAAAAGATGTAGCAGTTTTATTTTAACCGGCGCGAGTATCCTACTAAAATCTTTTTAGCCAGTGAGTTTTGCAAACAATAATAACATTAAACATGTGCCAAAAAATACATTTAGATACAATGTATACAGACTAGCAAAGTGTTAAGGATGTTACATATAATATTAGTCACTTGAGTTTAAAACAGCAGTATTGCCCATTCTTAAAATTGAAGAAAAGTAATACCCCTCACCATATAGCTTAACTACAAAAATGCTTACCTTGATTAACCATAAGAATAATGAAACATAATGCAATCAAAGTAACCTTCATCTTCACTTGGTCACAAAAGCAGGTCTTTAGCAGAGCTATACAGCCGTGGTACACAATCAGCCTTATATAAACAGGAGTGTTTGTAAATAACTGATATGGGATAACCTTTAGGGAAGTTTCTCAATGCTTATAAAGATTGACCAATTACAGGGCATGCAGAGAATGGTGTTTTGTCCAACTTCATTGTGTAACATTCCTGCGCTGAACACTGTTGCCTCAGAAGCTTGTTCTAATCCCATCTTCTTTTGTTGCAACACTGGAACTTCTGGTTGGACATAATGTTACATTTTATAGCCTGTCATTCCTTCAACATGCATTTACAAGTAGTGATGTGTTTAGTACCTGTTTTTGTTCGATTTCTCAACTCATTTGTTGATTCATGTCAACCTTCAGTGCATGTCAATATTTGTCTTTCCTGCTGTTTGCTTAATACAACTCATACACATTTTGTTATAGACAGATGAGAGTTTAAATCACAGCTTTAATTTGCCTAAATACTGTCCATAATAATGCATCTACTGTCCCATACTCCAGACTCGAGTAGCATTGGTGGGTGAGTAGTCTGTACAGGCTAAATATTATATGTTTTAAACCCACTTCAGGAAGTTGGGTTTATATTTAATAATGAAACTAGAGTGTGGTATGCAGAGTGCTGTCCTCATGAAACCACAGTGCTTATCTTAAAATCCCATTTGTCTGAGATTGTGCAGGGAAGTAAAAAAGCTCTCGTGGTATTTCAGATTAGAAAGCTGAAAGTTTTCCCAGGGTTCATAGATTCAGAAGTTCATAGGATCTTAAGCGCTTATTAGGTTAACACCACAAGGGCCTTTTTAAACCTAGCCATGCATCCCACATGTCTGACAAGTTCTGATACCCTTGATAAGTGTAAGCAAGGCTTTGGGAGGTGAAACATTTACAAGCATAGACCTGGGAGATAAACCATTTACAGGTTGCCTGTGTCCATTAGAGACATAGGTGTCAAACCAAGGATGAATTTCCTGTTTCCCATCCAACTGTCCAAGTTACACTTGAATTGGGTTAGAGAGGAACTCTGCTTCACATGGATGGGGAACCTGTTCCAGAGAATGGGTAGTATCTGGGATATACACCTGTCTTCCCAGTGATTCATATTTATATCACAGGTAAGGTTTAAGTCTTTAGAATGGATAATTCTGGTGCTGTTTGTTTTGCACATATGAAGTGGTCCATCAGAGTGGGGTCGGATTATGCCTTACATGCCAGGCATATATCTCCCCTCAACAGCCTGTAGGAGACAGAATACAGGGATAGGGCCTTGAAGTGGTCTGCAGAGGACATGTTATTTATAGGTTCATAGGTTGGTACTAGGCTATCAGCCCTAGGGCCTATACAAGCCTAGCCATAACAATTCCCTGGCTATTTCTTCCCACATTATTTACTTTCCTGGACCCCTGTCTAGCAGGGCGACTGACGTGATCCCTGGGGTGAATTTCCTTTCTCCCATCCAATCGTCAAGGTTCCTCTTGAAGAGGTCCAAAGAGGCACTCTGCTTGACATGTATGGGCAATCTATTCCAGAGTCTGGGGAGTCTCTGGGTCAGGAACCTATCCCTCCAGCATGTTTTGTTTATTGTGATGACAAGGTTTAGATCCCTGGAGCGTGTAGCTCTGAGGGATTGGGATTTCTTTAAGTGTAGCATGTCCAACAGCTCTGGGTTTGACATGGCCTTGTATGTTAAGCAGAGATCGCCTCTGAGTAGACGATATGCGACAGAGTATAGCTGGAGTTTTTAAGGCAGTCAGCGTAGGGCATCTGCTTTAGGCCTGTGATTCTTTTAGTGAGGTATTTCTGAGGCCTTTCCAGTTGTTGCAGATGTCTTGAGAGGTACATACCAAATGGGGCGTTGTATTCTATAATGGGTCTAATGAGGGATGAGTACAGTGGGACAATGACCTCCTTTGTTCTGGATGAAAAGCCCTTCGTGATGAGGTGTGCCACATAGAAGGATTTCCTGACTGTTCTGGCGATGTGGTTATCGAAGGTGAGACCACTGTCTACCTGTGTCCCTAAGTCTCTTATCACACTTTCTGTGTTTAGTGTACTGCCACCTATATGGTAATTCATGGATACATGTTTTTTTCCCAAAGGGGATAACAATACATTTCTTGGCATTGTTCTTGAGCCCATGGCTCTGGCACCAAGCATCTGTTTCTGTAAGGCCCTTTTGTAGAGTATCCACAACATTTGGGGATTCAGTAATGGCTCCCAGTTTGCAGTCATCTGCAAACTTTGTTAGCCAGAGTCCCTTAGTGTTGACCTGTACTTCAGAGAAGTAGATGCCAAACAAGAGCGGCCCCAGGACTGAACCCTGAGGTACTCCACTTGTCACTTGTCTGGAGCTGGATTTGGAGTCGGCTACTTTTACAGTGTGGGTTCTATCAGTAAGCCATTTAGCAACCCATTGGGTGACATAGAAATTAATGCCCAACTTAGTAAGTTTATCTATGATTCCAGAGTGGGGGATGGTGTCAAAGGCCTTGGCAAGGTCTAGATAGGCTGTGTGGACCACCTTACCCTTGTCCATGGCTCTGGAGACTGATTCAAAGAAGTCAATCAGGTTCAGGAGACAAGATCGGCCCTTCACAAACGCAAACTGGGTGGGGTCCAGTGTTTGAAGGTTGCCAATGTCTTTGTTTATAAGTTCCATGATAATACGCTCCATGGCCTTGCAGATAAGGCTTGTCAGACTGATGGGACGGTAGTTTCCGGGATCCAAGGTGGATCCCCCTTGTGGATTGGGATAACTGTAGCTCTGCGCCACTCAGTGGGCACAAAACCTGAAGTGAGGCTATGATTAAACATGACACTTAGGTGAGGTGCCAGTTCATATTGTAGTTCATGTAGTACACAGCCCGGGATGTCATCTGGTCCCATGGATGCTGTATTCTTGGCTTTAGAGAGTGCGTTTTGTACCTGTGTGGCCGTTATTACTGGAATTTGGCAATCTTCTGGTATTGAGATGGGCCATTTAGGGGTGAGAGGGGGGTGAAGTTGGCACTGAATCGATCTGCCAGGATATTGGCAATATCCTTTGGATCAGTATATTTAATGCCATTCTGTTTTAGCTCAGAGCAGATCTGAGCATTGCCATTTAGAATGCTTTGTGGTTGTCTTTGGAATCTTTGGCAATTTTATTTTCGTAACTAGCTTTGGAGGATTTTATGAGGCATCTCAGTTTCTTACTGAGGCTAGTAAGGGAGTTTTTTGCATCCTGGGATTTTCCTCTTTTCTGCAAAAGTTTCTTCCTTTTGTTGTAAAGTTTGTTTATGGCAGGGGACCACCAGATTGGCTTCCCTTTTTTGGATGAGAGCATTTTGGTTCTATTTGGAATGGCATGATTCATGCATGAGTGGATGTGCTCGTACAGTGCCTTAGTGTAGGATTCAGTTCCCATCTGCATGGGTGTTATGAAGTTTGTCACTTCTGACTTGAGTAGCATGAAGTTGGCTTTGGAGAAGTTTTTTATGGTGGTTTCTTTACTGGGGGGTGGGGGTGGGATGTGGATGTTAAGGGTGATTAGCTTATGGTCAGACCTGACTAACGAGGGGGTGACCATAGGTATGGAGCATTGATTTCCCATGTTGGTAATGACCAGGTCTAGGATATTGGAGCCCCTGGTGGGACTATGGATTAGTTGATCCAGGGCATTGGAATTTATGAATTCCAAGAACCGTTGCACAAAGGTGTTGGGACATGAGTATTTTTCCCAGTTAATGGCAGGGTAGTTAAAATCACCCAGTATTAGGGTGTTTGGTTCTATCTTAATATTTTCCAGTATGTTTAGAAAGGTGTAGTGAGAATCTTGGGGTATGGTGGGGGATCTGTAGCAAGCTACAATTTGGATTGCAGTCTTACCTAGTGTTAGTTGCACTTGGAGAATTTCAGACACATTGTGTTGGCCAACTAGCCTGGTGGTGTGAATATCCTTGGTGAATATTGACACTCCTCCACCTTTAGTGTTTGATCCTGGTTTGGTGGCGAAAAGTGTGGTAAGAGTTGTAGCCTGGTATTGCAGGGGTGCTCTCTGGAGCCTTGAACCAGGTCTCAGTTACTGCACAGATATCGATGTTCTCCATTTTTAGGAGTGCCTCGAGAGAGTGCATTTTGAGGTTTAGACTTCTAGCATTGAATAGCATTACCTTCAGATTTTGCATGCTTGTACCTGTTACGGTGGTGGTTTTGTCCTTTGAAGTTTGCCTAAAAAGGCACTATAGGGGTGGCAAGAGCCTTAGCCAGTAACCTGAATCCCAGGGGCGACAGGTGCAGACCATCTCTGGCAAAGCATCGTGGTCTGTCAATCATGTCATCCCAGGCAGACAGATACTGGATCCCCTTTGAATGACACCATAAGCTTAGCCAATTGTTGAAGTCAATCATTTTATCCTTATATTGTGGTATCATTCTGGGTGAAGGCAGGATGCTACTCAGGGCTAGGGTCATACCTGCCTGGGCCACATGATCCGAGAGCTCTTCCATGTCTCTTTTCATGTAGTCCAGGGAGGTACGTCTCAAGTCATTCACTCCATCATGGACAATGACAGAGTCATATTTGTACTTGTTGTGGAGTGACTTGAGTGCATGCGTTATGTGGCGGATCCTGGCACCCGACAGGCAGCTGACTGTAATTTTCTCCTTATTCAACCTGGTGAGAGGGACATCAGTGTGCCGGACTATAGAGTCACCTATGACTAAAGTGTTAGGTACATTGTCTTGCCTTAGGGGCTGTTGCTGGGTGGCACACTGATGTTGTGAACTATGTGACACATTGGTTGTGATTGGTGTTTGTTTGCATTTCAGCTTCAGAG
>NC_056737.1:1185280107-1185290107 GCF_019279795.1 Protopterus annectens
TAGGTACAGGAGAAAAAGAGAAGGCAGTGGGGATATTACTAGTTGAAGGTGTGGGTTGGAGGGGAGGGGGGTTGTGTAGTTTAGCTAGTGATAGTATAGTTTGGGTGAAGTGTGTGTTGAATGAGGTAGCAATATTTTTTGAGGAGTGAGGGATGTTAGGAGGAGGGGTACTGACTTTACCTGGGTGGAGGATGGAGTTTATGGAGGACCAGAATTGTTTGGGGCTGTGTTGTGAGGAGTCTAGGGCAGACTGGTAGTATTGGAATTTGTCCTGTTTTATTAGCTTTTTGACTCTATTGCGTAGTTCTAGGAATTTCTGTCTAGCTGAGGAGGTTTTGGTTTTGCGCCAGTGCTCCCAGGCTTTATCCCTGTTTTTCATTTCTGTAGCCATGGGGAGGGTTGTGCTTTGGTTCTGGAAAATCTTATGGGGGCATAGTAATTAAGGATGTTCAGGAAGGTAGTATTATAAAATTCAACTGCGTCATCTAGACTGAGGTACTTTAGAGGATGCCAGTTACATTCTTTGAGGGATGAGATGATGTGAGTGGGTTAAAGTTTAGTTTTTTACGTATTTGATGGTAGATGACAGGTTTTGCTTGGTATAGGTATTTTTTGAGTAGGAATGTTGGGGAGTGATCACTGAGGCTATCTGATAAGCAGCCTGTTATATATGACTGGGGGCTCTTACTGACTAGTATCCAATCCAGGGTAGTGTGCTTGCTGGAGTTTTATTTATCCTGGTTGGTGACTGGACTAGTTGGGTGAAGCCATGAAGATGTACATGATGGGTTGGATTGTTGCCAGAACAGGATTGCCAGTCAATATTGAAATCACCTAAGATGATATTTTCTTCGGGGAGATGGTGGGTAGACCTGCTGAGGAGGTTTTCTAGTGGAGGGATGTTTTGGCCAGGTGGGAAGTAGCATCCAATTATTTTGATGGTTTTGTTTTGGTTAATTTTGAGGTTGGTATATATTATTTCTTCATTGCCTATTTGTGGAGCTGATGATTTTAAGATCTGGATGTTTAGATGCTGTTTAAATATTATAGCTACACCACCTCGCTCCAACACCCTAGCCCAAAGGTTCCTAGAATTTATAAACTCAAATGCTATGGAACAACTTGTTACCACTCCCACAAGAGGGGAAAACATACTGAACCTGATCATCACCAACATGGGGACTCTATGCTCCAGACCAGAAGTGTATCCCTCACTGGTAAGATCAGACCATAAACTAATCTCATTGGATATTCACATCCCGACCCCACCCCCTGCCCAGAAAACCACAGTGAAAAACTTCTCTAAAGCAAATTTCACACTCCTCAAAACCGAGGTGGAATCCTTCAAAGCCCCCGGGCCTGTGGAAAATACGGCCCATTCCGCAGAATCCTTTATAAACTCATTCTATGAACACCTTCAGGAATGCATGGATCATGTGATCCCAAATAAAACCAAGACCCAATCCTCCAAAGGCAGACGTCCTGTCTGGTGGACCCCAGCCATAAACAAACTATACAATAGAAGGAGGAAGCTACTAAATGATAGAGCAAAATCCCAAAAAGGGAAGGCATCACTGATCAGTATTAGCAAAAAACTACGGGCACTCATAAAATTGTCTAAGGTCAGCTTCGAGAGAAAAATTACATAGGACATTAAGGATAATCACAAGGCTTTCTTTAGTTATGTTAGGAACCTGGGTGGTAATTCCCAGATATGCTCAGAATTAGTCCAAAATGACAAAAAATACACCAAACCCACAGACATTGCCAACATCCTAGCTGACAGGTTCAGCGCAAACTTCTCCCCCCCCTCCCCACCAAAAGGGCAAATATCTATCCCAGCAGAGTGATGCCCCCCTGACATCTCAGATGCTCAGGTAAGAGCCGCCCTTTCCAAAGCAAAAAACACAGCATCAATGGGACCAGACGGTGTCGGCGATCCTACATGAACTCCAAGAAGAGCTAAACCCAAACATAAAACTACTGTTCAATCTCAGTCTTACTACAGGATATGTGCCCAAAGAGTGGCGTACAGCAACAGTGGTCCCTCTCCATAAAGGTGGTGCCTCAACAGATCCTGGAAACTATCACCCCATAAGCCTGACTAGCTTGGTCTGCAAAGCTATGGAAAGGATCATCATGGACCTCATAAATAAAGATATTGGGGACCTACAGACACTGGATCCTACCCAGTTCGGTTTTGTTAAGGGCAGATCCTGCCTCTTAAACCTGGTTGATTTCTTTGAAACAGTTACCAAGGCCATTGATGAGGGTAAGGTGGTCCACACAGCCTACCTGGACCTCGCAAAAGCCTTCGATACAATACCCCACTCGGGCATTATAGATAAGCTCACCAGCTTAAATATAAACCCCTATGTCACTAGATGGATTGCAAACTGGCTCAAGGACAGAACCCACATGGTTAGAATTGCTGGAGCCATGTCAGACTCCAAACCAGTTACAAGTGGTGTCCCACAAGGCTCAGTCCTGGGACCTCTCTTGTTCGGTATATATTTCTCGGAGGTACAGGCCAACACAGAAGGACTGTGGCTGACCAAGTTCGCAGATGACTGCAAACTGGGCACCATAATCGACTCTCCAGCTGACACAAGCATCCTCCAAAAGGGCCTCATAGAAACAGACAACTGGTGCCAGAGCCATGGCCTCAAACTAAATGCCAAAAAGTGTATAGTCATCCCCTTTGGCGAAAACAAAGTGCCCACAAATTACCACATAGGTGGTAATCCATTAAGTACAGAAGAAGTAATTAGGGACTTGGGGACCCAAGTTGATAGCAATCTCTCATTTGACAACCACATGGCCAAAGGGGTTAGAAAAACATTTTATATAGCCCACCTAATCATGAAGGGATTCACATCTAGATCAGGGGAGGTCATCGTGCCTCTTTACTCATCCGTCATCAGGCCCATAATTGAGTACAATGCCCCTTTTGGGATGTACCTTACCAGACACCTGCAGCAACTGGAAAGACCCCAAAAGTCCCTCACAAAGAGGATCAAAGGGCTCAAACAGATGCCATATGCTGCCCGGTTAAAGAAACTCCAGCTCTACTCAGTGGCATACAGCCAGTTCAGTGGCGAACTGTGCCTGACGTATAAAGCCATGTCCAACCCGGAATTAATGGACATGCTGCACCTCAGAAAATCCAAATCCCATCGAGCTACACGCTCGAGAGACTTGAACATCAGCACTAAAATAAATAGGACATGCTGGAGGGACAGATTCATAACCCAGAGGCTCCCTTCACTCTGGAATAAAATCCCATTCCAGGTTAGGCAGAGTCCCTCATTGACTCTCTTCAAGAGGAATCTTGATGAGTGGATGGGAGATCGTAGGTTTACCCCGGGTATCACTTCTGTGTCACTGTTAGACAGAGGCACAGTATACTAACCTCAAAAAAGGGCATAGCAAAATAAATTTAAAATGGGTGGCGAAAGCCAAACACATTCTGGCTAGGCTTATAAATTCCCTAGGGCAGATAGCCTAGTATGAACCTATGAACCTCCTTTTTTTAGCCGGTCTACTCTTAGCATGCCATAACTTGTAGGGAGTATTTGCTCACTGGTAATCTGAGGTTTTAGCCAGGTTTCTGTAAGGATGACTATATCTGGGGAATACAAGTCTGTGGTGGCATGGAGTTCATGGACTTTGTTGGATATACTTCTAATATTTAGGCTTAGTAGAAGGAAGTCACTTGGGTTTCTATTGGCTGTAATATGGGAGAGGTTGTGGTTTCTAGTCTGATTATGAGGACTGGGGTTGGAGATGGTAGGGCCAGGGTTGGGGTGGATGTCTCCACTTAGGGCTAGTTTTGATATGCATGAAATTATTAGTTTTCTCAGTTTTTGAATGTGTAATAGGTATGGTGGGAGGGTTACTATGTTAAGTTGTAGGGATGCTTTATGTTTGAGTAGTATAGTTGGTAGAATATGTGGAGGGGTGCATAGGGATGGTTCTTGAGCTGGTGGGAGGAGAGCTGAGTGTGGGTGGGACATGAGTGGTGGTGTGAGTAGTAGTACAGTGGTAGTGGTTGAGTGGGGGAATGATGGAGCTTTGGTAGCATGTAAGATATGCAAGGAGAGTGCATGCAGTGAGCATAGGAAAGGTATGCTTGTACATGTTAGTTGAGGAGGTGTGATAGTAAAGAGAAGAATTTTGGAAAGAACTATTCATTTGACTTGTAAGAATCCATATCTATGATTTACAGCATTTAAAATACTAACTCCAGGATCGCACTACAGTGGGGAAAAGGGCATATACCTGTTTAGATGAAATGAGTTTCAGTCAAATGAGTATTCAGTGAAGTAAGCTTTCAGTGAATTGTGCTCAGGGAATTCATTTTCAGTGAAATGAGACTTCAACGAAATGAGTTTCAGTGAAATGTGTTTTCTATCAAAGTAGACCCATATATATGTGTGTGTGTGTGTGTGTGTGTGTGTGTGTGTGTATAATATGTATATATTAAATATATATATATATATATATATATATATATATATATATATATATATATATATATATATATATATATATATATATATATATATATATATATATATATATATATATATATATATATATATATATATATATATATATATATATATATATATATATATATAAACACACACAAACATACTCACACTTGGCAATACTGATTGAGGTGTTTGCCTCCAATGGACAAAGAACAAGGTTCAATCCTGGCTTCCAGACAATGCCCATGTGGAGTTTCCATCTTCTCCCTGTGTCTCTGTGAGGTTCATTCCACCTTTCCAGAACATGCTGAGACTCACCATAGAATGGAGTTGCGTGCAGTAGCACAGACACTAGATGGTACCTATTGGATATGAATTGTATAGACCAATCAATTTGGGCATCGACAGTGGTGTACAGTATCCTCTAGATTGGAAAACCTGGATCACAGTCTGCATGCCATGTTAGAGAGAGCCACATCACATTGTAAAAATTGTCTCTAAGTGATTTGTTACTGGCATTTGCTGTAAAGTGGGTAATAAGTGGATTGTTAACTCGACATTCTCCGATCTATGCCAGGGACCCAATCTAATGGAGGGAGGGTCTGTGTGCACCTCTTTGCCAGTGTGTGTTCACCATAAAACCCAGTAATTCTAGGTCAATGAGCTACAAGCAGGTCTGTGTCCAGCTGTGTCTATTTGGTTTACCTGGGATAGCCCATTGAGGGAAAGGTAGATGTCAAACCAATCAGCTTATCAAACATGTACTTAGGATTGCTACACTCAGTATAGGTCCACCGACAGGGTGCAGCTTGGAAATGGATGAAACAATGGTTGCTGTATCCAAGAGATAAAATGGACAGGCAGTGAAACAAACCCAACTGGCTCTGGATGCAATATCTTCTGTTTAGGGGGAGGACAGACTACAAATACTGTGGGAATTGGGAGAGGCTTCAGAAGAGAGACAGGCATGTCATCAGTATTAGTGACAGACTCATGGTGATCAAATTCCCGTGTATGGCTAGGGTTAGCATACTATTCATAATCTTAGCCAATGCTCACACAGCAGGATTGTGATAACCAGAAGAGGGCATTCTGGCAGCAGTTGGGTGACAGAAACAGAGATCAGGCTAATTGACAGTGATAGTCTGTAAATGCTTGACCACCTATGCCCTAGCTAAAATATGCCCCTTAGAATAATCTTAGGATCCTTAAACTTGTCAAATATATTTAGGAAGCATGGCTATGCAGAAAAAGGCCTTGCATTAACCTAGTACACACCTATGAACCTATGATAATCTGTTAGATAAAGCAGGACAACAGGAGTCTGTTTTGATAATGGGGGACCTAAATGCACACATTGGGACAGACAGAACAGGATATGTAGACTGCCTGGGTCCACATGGGTGGGACAACAGGAATAAAGAAGAAAAGGCCATGATTGACTTCTTTCTGGCTTCTTGGTGGCCAACCCATGGTTCAACAAGAGAGACAGTCACAAGATCACATACAAGAGTGACCAACATGCAACTTGGGTAGACTTCCTTCTAGTGAATAAAGGGCACTGGGGTAGAGTCAGTGATTGCAAAGTCATCCCCAGTGAGACTGTTGGGCCACAACACAAACCACTGGGTGCCACAATCAGCTGCAAGCAGTGGACAGAAAAGGCCCTAAAGGTCAGCAGAAACTAGGATGATGAAATATGAGCTGACCACTGACTGCTGAGAAAGCACAAAAGTTCCAGAAAAGCTTCAGGATAACATTCAGGGCTCTGGCACTTTAGGACGAAGAGGAAATAGGTGGAGTTGAAGAAGAAGGGCAGCACCTCAAAACAGCATTTGTGAGGACTACAGAGCAGCTATCTGTCTGAGCCAGGTAAGGAAATAAGGTGTTTATTTTACATGGTTGACTTTTCAGAAAGTCGACTTTTATATGGCTGGGACCATATGATCGACTTTTGAAAAGCCGACCATGTAGAATAAACACAAAAAACACAACAAACATTTACCTTTCAAGTGTTAGCAGGGGGGCAAGCCACCCAGCACCCCCCCCCCGTAACTTAAATATATCAACTCCAAGATTGCACTACAGTGCTGAAGAAGGAAATGTTCCCATTCCACACTATTCAGAGATAACAGTTCCCCACGGTCAGCTTTTCAAAAGTCGATCATATGGTCTCAGCCATATGAAAGCCGACTTTCTGAAAAGTCGACTGTGTGAAGGGGACCCTGAATAAGGTATATGAGGAAAGTTGGTGGTAGAGTGCAGAAATCCAGGAAGTCAACAAAAGAAACTGTGAGGCAGAAAAGACAGATAAAGTGAATAACAAATACTGGTTTGCCAACAAAGAATATAAGAGAGCAGTTGCTATAGCAAAGAACAAGGCATCAAAGGCACTACCAACTTCTGGAAATGGTGCTTCTTTCCTGACGAAGCTAAGTAACACAAGTTGGCAAAAAGTATTGGAATACCCTTTTTTGTCTCAAAAAGTAATTTAAACATAGTTTCTCCACAGAAAATAACTTGTTTTAGAATAGGTTTATAGGTTGGTACTAGGCTATCAGCCCTAGGGCCTATACAAGCCTAGCCATAACAATTCCCTGGCTATTTCTTCCCACAGTATTTACTTCCCTGGACTTCCATCTAGCAGGGCGACTGATGTGATCCCTGGGGTGAATTTCCTATCTCCCATCCAATCATCAAGGTTCCTTTTGAAGAGGGACAAAGAGGTGCTCTGCTTGACGTGTATGGGCAGTCTGTTCCAGAGTCTGGGGAGTCTTGTGGTCAGGAACCTACCAATCCAGCATGTTTTGTTCATTGTGATGACAAGGTTTAGATCCCTGGAGTGTGTCTCTCTCTGAGAGATTGGGATTTCTTTAAGTGTAGCATGTCCAACAGCTCTTGGTTTGACATGGCTTTGTGTGTTAAGCAGAGATCACCTCTGAGTAGACAATATGCGACAGAGTATAGCTGGAGTTTTTTTAGATGGTCAGCATAGGGCATGTATTTCTGCGGCCTTTCCAGTTGTTGCAGATGTGTTGATTAGTCTTGTTTAGACTAACTTTTAAACTGTCAGAAACAAAAGTGTACTCCTGTTTAAAAGTACAGTAAAGTCATGTGACGGTCAATAAAAATGCATATTCAACTTAAAATATACATAGCCAAGTAGGAATGTAAGTTGAAACAACAAAAATAATATGTTTTACAGGCTTTACAATAAGAGGAAGAAATTGCTGTCTAAGAGTAAGAGGGAGCAAGTCCTAAACTGGAAACACTCCCTCCTCAGCTTAAATAAGCAAATAAGACTTCTTGTGAAGTCCTCCAAAGCAAATATGAGTCCAAACTAGCTTCTTCAACAAAGGACAACTACAAAGCATTCTATAGTTACATCTGTAACCTAAAAGGAAAGGCCCAGATTTGTGCCAAACTGGTAGTTAATGATACCACATATACTGAACCTGTGGACATAGCTAACCTGTTGGCCAACAGGTTCTGTGAAAACTTTACTTCCCTGTCCCTGTCACACATACCGCATGACACCCCTACCACCTGTCATCTACCTTGTATCTTTAAAGAGCAGGTCATAAATGCCCTCTCTAAGGCCAAAAACACAGAATCTATGGGACCTGATAACATCCCAGGTTGTGTCCTAAATGAGCTCCAACATAAATTAGCAACACTGGGTACTCTTTTCAATCATAGTCTAAGCCCCAGTTTCATATCAGCTGAATGGAAAATGGCCAGTGTTATTCCCCCACACAGAGGTGGTGTTGCCACTGACCCCAGGAACTATAGACTCACAGAGCGAATCATCATGGACCTTATAAACAAAGATATAGGTAATCTCCAAACACTTGACTCTACTCAATTTGGATCATGCCTGTTAAATCTGGTGGACTTCTTCAAGACAGTCACCAAAGCCCTGGACGAAGGGAAATCTGTGCATATAGCCTACCTGGACTTAGCCAAGGCACTGGCAATATCCCCAACTAAGGCATCCTTGTCAAACTCACCCAACTAGGCATCAACCATTATATCATTAACTGGGTCACTAACTAGCTCACTGATAGAACTCACATAGTCAACACAGGTGAATCTACCTGCAACAGCACACCTGCAACCAGTGATGTTCCACAGGGATCAGTTGTGGGACCTCTAGTTTGGAATCTATTTCTCCAAAGTGCAAGCAAAAACTAAAGATCTGTGGCTGACAAAGTGTGCTGATGAGTGCAAACTGGGAGCAGCCATAGAATCTCCAAAGGATGTCAGCATCCTACAAGAGGGTCTTACACAAACAAGTAATCATGATCTTAAACTCAAAGCAAAAACTGTATTATTATTCCTTTTGGTAAAACAAATTTTGCTGCTAATTACCACATCTACAGCAACACCCTAATTGTGCGCTCAGTGGTGAGAGACCAGGGCACACAGGTTGACAGCAACTTTACCTTTGACCACTATGTCTCTGCAGTGGTAATAAGGACATTCTATACTGCTCATCTCATAAGTAAGGGCATCGCCTCTAGAAAAAAGAAGAAGTTATAACCTCCCTGAATGCTTCCCTTATCAGGCCAATAATGGAGTAAAACTCCCCTTTTGGTATGTACCTTTCCAAGCACCTGCAGCAACTAGAGAAACCAGAAAGGTTCCTCACAAGGAAGATTCAAGATCTTTAGCATCTGTCCTATGGGAATCATCTGAAACCAATGTTCATAGGTTCATAGGTTGGTACTAGGCTATCAGCCCTAGGGCCTATACAAGCCTAGCCATAACAATTCACTGGCTATTTCTTCCCACACTATTTACTTCACTGGAACCCTGTCTAGCAGGGTCACTTTGGACCTTTGGAACAGACTCCCACTTCATGTCAAACAGAGTACCTTTTTGGCCCTCTTCAAATGCAATCTGGATGGTTGGATGGGTGACTGTAAATTCACCCTGGAAGTTCCACCTGTGTCCCTCTTGGACAGGGGCAATAGGTGTTTATTGTGGAAATAAGGGTAGAACTGGGCTAGGCTTGTAAGAGGCCTAGGGCCATTAGCCTAGTAGCTTCCTAGGATACTATGATGCTATGTGGAAGGTTTGTTTCCGCAAAGGGAAAGTATTCTAGCACTGCAGTGTGTAATGGTGCATCTAAGTTTTTAGTGTTAGATATAGTGTCTGATTTTTTAATAGATTAGAAGCTGAGGAAGAGCTGGACTGGAGGGAGTAGTGCTGGTCACCTAAATTAGATGCTAGCAGCCCATCGGTACTTAATGACAAGGAGAATGTTAAGATATATTTAAAAAGAAAAAGATTGAAACATTGAAACAGGCATTATTGCTTTTTTAGTCTTGACTACATAATTGTTTTTATAAATGGCATTAATTATGCAACTTATTCAATTATGCTGTGTGTATATAAGCTGTTTTTTTTATTTTTTCATTCAGTCTGAAGAAGTCTAACAGTAAACAAAAATGCTTACTGAGTGAATTTTGCCTTTTAAAGAAGCTGAAGATTACTGAGTT